>NC_062521.1:32694370-32716870 GCF_022655615.1 Tachysurus fulvidraco | reverse complement strand
AAAGAAAGAAAGAGAGAGAAATATATTTGGAGAAGTAAATACAATGAAGTTTTCCTCTTTCACACTGTTATCATCTGCAGCTGATAAACAAGTCGGGTTGCCAGATTGAACTCCGATATGAGAAACGGATCCACACGAATCAGCTGGGAATTAATCCGGGAAGGAGAGAGAAATGAAAACTGGGGCCCCGGAGCAGAAACACTGCGTCCCTGGATGAGTGAACCATGAACCCTCGCTCTACTTTTCCATCCTTTTATATATATAAACACACACACACACACACACACACACACACACACACACACACACACACACACACACACACACACACACACACACATGCAGGAATCACATTGGACTAAATTCATTTTTAAATTTAGAGGATGAAGATAAATCAAAGCAAATTAAAATAATAAATAAGACTTGTATTAATACCAGATGGAGTGAGAGCAGCTGAAAGTGACATTCGCTCCTCATCACGTTCTTTAAGCTTTAAAATCTTTATTTATTTGTTTGTTTTTTTTTCTTTATGGCAGCGGTTCAAGTCTTTAAAGTACAAAAATCGATAAGCTCGTGAATATCATAAATAAAATGAAGTATGAAGTAAAAATAGAATAAAATCAATTCTCTTTATTTTTATAGAAACACTTCAAGTTTAAAAAAAACAAATCTTTCCTTTTCAGATCCACTCGTTTTGATACGATCTGATCTCTGATCCGTTTTCTCTGATATCCAATCAGACGGCTGGCATCAGACGGATCCCCATCAGATCTGTGCTCTCTAACAGACACAACATGATCAAATAGATCCATAAGTAGATCGTCGTTTCATTCGTTTATTTCATTTGTTTATTTGTTTAATAAACTGAGAAAAAATGCTTCATGTTAAAATATTTGTATTTGTTTTATTTTGTTTTTATTCATATTTATTACATTTTAATAAAATAATTTAAATGAATATTTTCTCAGCCGTCTGCTGCTGGATTAGTTCCTGTTCGTTCCTGTAGGTCTTGTGTTTTAGTTCCTGTACCGAGATGTTTTCTGGTTTTTCCTCTCGACTCCATGAATATTACATTTCTGTAAATTCTCTAATAAACACTGAGCATAGAATTAACTAACAAACATGTTAATGAGGATAAATGTTAATGAGGATAAATGTTAATGAGGATAAATGCTGGGTGCCAATATTTTCACACAGCATTTAGTTTCAATTTAACTCTGTATCTAAACTACAGTGATATCTAACATTATTAACATTAACACTATTAACACTATTAACATTAACACTATTAACATTAACACTATTAACACTAATAACATTAACACTATTAACATTAACACTTTTAACATTAACATGAACATTATTAACATTAACAATATTAAAATTAATGTGAACATTATTAACATTAACACTATTAAAATTAACGTGAACATTATTAACATTAACACAGGGTTATTAACACTATTAACATTAACACAGGGTTATTAACACTATTAACATCAACATTATTTACAGTAACACTATTAACACTATTAAGACCATTAACACTATTAACACCATTAACATTATTAACATTGACATTAACATTATTAACATGTAATAATAGTGTAAATAGTGTTAACTATTAACACTATTTACACTATTAACATTAACATTATTAACATTAACACTATTAACATTATTAACATTAACACTATTAACATTAACACTATTAACACTATTACCACTATTAACATTAACATTATCAACATTGACATTAACATTATTAACATGTAATAATAGTGTTAATAGTGTTAACTATTAACACTATTTACACGATTAACATTACATTATTAACATTAACACCATTAACATTATTAACATTAACATTATTGATATTAACACCATTAACATTATTGATATTAACACTATTAACATTATTAACATTATTAACATTAACATTAACAATAACATTAACATTATTGACATTAACACTATTAACATTAACATTATTAACATTAACACCATTAACATTATTGATATTAACACCATTAACAGTATTGATATTAACACTTTTAAAATTAACATTATTAACATTGACATTAACACTATTAACACTATTAACATTAACACTATTAACACTAACATTATTAACACTGACACTAACATTAACACTAACATTAACACTGACACTAACATTAACACTGACACTAACATTAACACTAACATTGACACTAACATTGACACTGACAGTAACATTAACACTGACACTAACATTAACACTGACACTAACATTATTAACACTAACATTAACACCGACACTAACATTATTAACATTAACACTAACAGTAACACTAACACTAACATTAACACTGACACTAACATTATTAACATTAACACTAACATTAACACTGGCACTAACATTATTAACACTAACACTAACATTAACACTAACATTAACATTATTAACACTAACACTAACATTAACACTGACACTAACACTGACATTATCAACAATAACACTAACACTAACATTAACACTAACATTAACATTATTAACACTGACACTAACATTAACACTGACACTAACACTAACATTATTAACACTGACACTAACATTAACACTGACACTAACATTAACACTGACACTAACACTAACATTATTAACACTGACACTAACATCAACACTGACACTAACATTAACACTAACATTAACACTGACACTAACATTATTAACACTGACACTAACATCAACACTGACACTAACATTAACACTAACATTAACACTGACACTAACATTAACACTAACATTAACACTGACACTAACATTAACAGTAACATTAACACTGACACTAACATTAACACTAACATTAACACTAACATTAACATTATTAACACTGACACTAACATTAACACTGACACTAACACTAACATTATTAACACTGACACTAACATTAACACTGACACTAACATTAACACTGACACTAACACTAACATTATTAACACTGACACTAACATCAACACTGACACTAACATTAACACTAACATTAACACTGACACTAACATTATTAACACTGACACTAACATCAACACTGACACTAACATTAACACTAACATTAACACTGACACTAACATTAACACTAACATTAACACTGACACTACATTAACAGTAACATTAACACTGACATTAACATTAACACTAACATTAACACTAACACTAACATTATTAACACTGACACTAACATCAACACTGACACTAACATTAACACTAACATTAACACTGACACTAACATTAACACTGACACTAACATTAACACTAACATTAACACTGACACTAACACTGACTAACATTAACACTAACACTAACATTAACACTGACACTAACATTAACACTGACACTAACATTAACACTAACATTAACACTGACACTAACATTAACACTGACACTAACATTAACACTAACATTAACACTGACACTAACACTGACTAACATTAACACTAACACTAACATTAACACTGACACTAACACTGACTAACATTAACACTAACACTAACATTAACACTGACACTAACACTAACATTATTAACACTGACACTAACATTAACACTGACACTACCATTAACACTAACATTAAAACTGACACTAACATTAACACTGACACTAACATTAACAGTAACATTAACACTGACACTAACATTAACACTAACGTTAACACTAACACTAACATTATTAACACTGACACTAACATCAACACTGACACTAACATTAACACTAACATTAACACTGACACTAACATTAACACTAACATTAACACTGACACTAACATTAACAGTAACATTAACACTGACACTAACATTAACACTAACATTAACACTAACACTAACATTATTAACACTGACACTAACATCAACACTGACACTAACATTAACACTAACATTAACACTGACACTAACATTAACACTGACACTAACATTAACACTAACATTAACACTGACACTAACACTGACTAACATTAACACTAACACTAACATTAACACTGACACTAACACTGACTAACATTAACACTAACACTAACATTAACACTGACACTAACACTAACATTATTAACACTGACACTAACATTAACACTGACACTACCATTAACACTAACATTAAAACTGACACTAACATTAACACTGACACTAACATTAACACTAACATTAACACTAACATTAACACTGACATTAACATTATTAACACTGACACTAACACTAACACTGACACTAACATTAACACTAACATTAACACTAACATTAACATTGACATTAAAATTATTAACACTGACACTAACATTAACACTGACACTAACATTAACACTGACACTAACATTAACACTGACACTAACACTAACATTATTAACACTGACACTAACATCAACACTGACACTAACATTAACACTGACACTAACATTAACACTAACATTAACACTGACACTAACATTAACACTGACACTAACATTAACACTAACATTAACACTGACACTAACATTAACACTAACATTAACACTGACACTAACATTAACACTAACATTAACACTACCATTAACACTGACACTACCATTAACACTGACACTAACATTAACACTGACACTAACATTAACACTGACACTAACACTAACATTATTAACACTGACACTAACATCAACACTGACACTAACATTAACACTGACACTAACATTAACACTAACATTAACACTGACACTAACATTAACACTAACATTAACACTGACACTAACATTAACACTAACATTAACACTACCATTAACACTGACACTAACATTAACACTGACATTAACATTATTAACACTGACACTAACATTAACATTAACACTAACATTAACACTGACACTAACATTAACACTGACACTAACATTAACATTAACATTATTAACACTGACACTAACATTAACACTGACACTAACACTAACACTGACACTAACATTAACACTACCATTAACACTGAAAGTGATTATCAGGCTCCGATTGATTAGTATTGACATGATTAGAGCTGTAGTCTCTCACACAGCTTGTGTACGTGTGTAATTAGTTAGAAACGAGGCTTCGGGCCTCCACACATTTATTCCCTGTACAAATAAAGCAGTGATGGAACAAATCAGTCAAGTCTTTTATTTCTTTTTATGTTTTAATGGTGGCGGATCCACACGGAGCTGCCGCTTTATTAGGTATAGAGATGCAATAAAGCAGCAGCACAGAGAACCGTGTGTGTGTGTGTGTGTGTGTGTGTGTGTGTGTGTGTGTTCACATGCTACATGAATGACGTGGACATCCCTTCCTTCAGTAAAGGTTCTCACTTCCTAAAAGGTTCTTTAAGGATTCCAGCAGCTGTAAGAATTCTCGAGTTAGACGTCTTTTATAAAGAGAGAAAAGAAACATGAATGAAAAGAAAGAGAGGAAGAGGAGAATAATCAGGAGTAAAGAGGACGAGAGAAGAAAGAGAAAAGATAGAAGAGAAAAGAACAAAGGAAGAAGAGAAAGGGACAGCGGTTAGGAAACAGGAGGAATAAAAGGAAAGAGAGAGAATCTCAAAATCTTCAAAAGAAAATATAAAACAAAGTGAGAAAAAAGAAAGAATATCAAATAAATAAAGAAGATAAAAATAAATCTAAAATGAAAGAAAAAAAATATTTAAATCCAAAGAGATTAAAAGAAATACAATTCAGAATCCAGTAAAAAATAAAGAAATAAAAAAATGTAACTAAAATAAAAATCTAATCTGAAAAGACCTGGAAAGTTGCGGTCTGATGTGCGGTCTGATGTGCGGTCTGATGTGCGGTCTGATGTGCGGTCTGATGTGCGGTCTGATGTGCGGTCTGATGTGCGGTCTGATGTGCGGTCTGATGTGCGGTCTGATGTGCGGTCTGATTTACATCCTGATTTTATAAAAAACAAACAAATTTTAAACACACACACACACACACACACACGGGCACATACACACACACACATACACTCACACACACGGGCACACACACACACACACACACACACACACACACACACACACACACACACACACACACACACACACAGAGGAAAATGATTGGCCACTGCACACACATGGGCACATACACACACACACACACACACGGGCACATACACACACACACACACACACACACACGGGCACATACACACACACACTCACACACGGGCACATACACACACACACACACACACACACGGGCACATACACACACACACACACACACACACACACGGGCACATACACACACACACACACACACACACACACACTCACACACACACACTCACACACACGGGCACATACACACACACACATTCACACACACGGGCACATACACACACACACACATTCACACACACGGGCACACACACACACACACACACACACACACACACACACACACACACACACACACACACACACACACACACACACAGTGTGTGTTGAAGCAGTGTGTGTTAAAGCAGTGTGTATTAATGCAGTGTGTGTTAAAGCAGTGTGTGTTAAAGCAGTGTGTGTTAAAGCAGTGTGTATTAAAGCAGTGTGTATTAAAGCAGTGTGTGTTAAAGCAGTGTGTGTTGAAGAAGTGTGTGTTAAAGCAGTGTGTATTAAAGAAGTGTGTGTTAAAGCAGTGTGTATTAAAGCAGTGTGTATTAAAGCAGTGTGTGTTAAAGCAGTGTGTATTAAAGCAGTGTGTGTTGAAGCAGTGTGTGTTGAAGCAGTGTGTGTTAAAGCAGTGTGTGTTGAAGTGTGTGTTAAAGCAGTGTGTTAAAGCAGTGTGTGTTGAAGCAGTGTGTATTAAAGCAGTGTGTGTTAAAGCAGTGTGTATTAAAGCAGTGTGTGTTAAAGCAGTGTGTGTTGAAGAAGTGTGTGTTGAAGCAGTGTGTATTAAAGCAGTGTGTGTTAAAGCAGTGTGTCTTAAAGCAGTGTGTGTTGAAGCAGTGTGTGTTGAAGCAGTGTGTGTTGAAGCAGTGTGTGTTGAAGCAGTGTGTTAAAGCAGTGTGTTAAAGCAGTGTGTATTAAAGCAGTGTGTGTTGAAGCAGTGTGTATTAAAGCAGTGTGTGTTAAAGCAGTGTGTGTTAAAGCAGTGTGTATTAAAGCAGTGTGTGTTAAAGCAGTGTGTGTTGAAGCAGTGTGTGTTGAAGCAGTGTGTGTTGAAGCAGTGTGTGTTGAAGCAGTGTGTGTTAAAGCAGTGTGTATTAAAGCAGTGTGTGTTAAAGCAGTGTGTGTTGAAGCAGTGTGTGTTGAAGCAGTGTGTGTTGAAGCAGTGTGTGTTGAAGCAGTGTGTGTTGAAGTGTGTGTTAAAGCAGTGTGTTAAAGCAGTGTGTGTTAAAGCAGTGTGTGTTAAAGCAGTGTGTGTTAAAGCAGTGTGTGTTAAAGCAGTGTGTGTTTAGGTGTCAGTACTGAAGTGTTTTCAGCGTGGCCCCCGGCTCCAGTCTCAGCTCTTCTTTAACACAATCCCACAATGCTCTGCTGCGCCCTGCGGCTCGCTTGATGTGGAGACTCGGATCAATAGTGTGATGGACAGAGCTGGTAGCTGCAGTGGCCAATCATTTTCCTGTGTGTGTGTGTGTGTGTGTGTGTGTGTGTGTGTGTGTGTGTGTGTGTGTGTGTGTGTGTGTAGCTCTGTTCAGCATGAAAGCTAAAGGACAAAGGAGAGAAAATGTGCCAACTCTTTTTTCTCTCTTAAAATAAGTTAAATATAGTTTGCAGAAAATAAACACTGCACATATTTTTCTCTCTGTCTATCTGACGCTATTTTGACTCGACTAAAAAAAAAAAAAAACATTTTCAATACAAATTTAAGTAAAAAGATACAAATCTAAACACATTTTAGAAATTCGGGAATGTTTCAAGCTGTAAACTGAAGGTAGGAAGTTTAATATTATATTAATATGAAACTCCTGATGTGTACGCAGTGTAATGAATATGTGTTCATTAGCATGCTAACGTTAGTAATCCTAAGGTTGTGGGTTTGAGTCTCGGGCCGGCCACGACTGAGGTGCCCTTGAGCAAGGCACCGAACCCCCCAACTGCTCCCCGGGCGCCGCAGCATAAATGGCTGCCCACTGCTCCGGGTGTGTGTTCACGGTGTGTGTGTGTGTGTTCACTGCTGTGTGTGTGTGTGTGTGTGCACTTTGGATGGGTCAAATGCAGAGAATGAATTCTGAGTGGGTCACCGAACTTAGCCGTATGTCACGTCACTTTCTTAAAGAGGAAAATTAATAGAATGTAGCGGTTAGCACGTTCGCCTCACACCTCCAGGGTCGGGGGTTTGATTCCCACCTCCGCCTTGTGTGTGTGGAGTTTGCATGTTCTCCCCGTGCCTCGGGGGTTTCCTCCGGGTACTCCGGTTTCCTCCCCCGGTCCAAAGACATGCATGGTAGGTTGATTGGCATCTCTGGAAAATTGTCCGTAGTGTGTGTGTGTGAGTGAATGAGAGTGTGTGTGTGCCCTGCGATGGGTTGGCACTCCGTCCAGGGTGTATCCTGCCTCGATGCCCGATGACGCCTGAGATAGGCACAGGCTCCCCGTGACCCGAGAAGTTCTGATAAGAGGTAGAAGATGAATGAATGAGAGTGAGAGGTTTCTAAATAATTCATCATCATTTCCTTCATTTCAGGATTAGTTTTTTTATTCTGTGTAAATTTATGACATAAAAATTCTTTCGGTTTCCAGGTTTAATACTTCCACATGTGGGGAAAGGGAGGGGGTGAATACTTATGCACAGCTCAATAAAACATGGGAAATTAATATATTAACCAACGACGAACTAAACTGTTGATGATTCACATCAAAATAGTTGTTTAAGTGTATTTTCTCTCCATGATGCTACACACGCACACACACACACCATGATGCCACACACACACACACACACACACACCATGATGCTACACACACACACCATGATGCTACACACACACACACCATGATGCTACACACACACACCATGATGCCACACATACAATCACACACCATGATGCCACACACACACACACACCATGATGCTACACACACACACACCATGATGCTACACACACACACCATGATGCCACACATACAATCACACACCATGATGCCACACACACACACACCATGATGCTACACACACACACACCATGATGCCACACACACACACCATGATGCCACACACACACACGCACACCATGATGCTACACACACCATGATGCAACACACACACCATGATGCTACACACACCATGATGCCACACACACCATGATGCCACACACACACACACACACACACACACACACACACACACACACACACACACACACACACACACACACACACACACACACACGATGCCACACACACACACACCATGATACCACACACACCATGATGCCACACACACACACACACACACACACACACACACACACACACACACACACACCACATTATGCCACACACACACACACACACACACACCATGATGCTACACACACCATGATGCTACACACACCATGATGCAACATACACACCATGATGCCACACACACACATCATGATGCAACATACACACCATGATGCCACATACACACACCATGATGCCACATACCCCATGATGCTACACACACACCCCATGATGCTACACACACACACCATGATGCTACACACACACCATGATGCTACACACACACACCATGATGCTACACACACACACACACACCATGATGCTACACACACAACCCATGATGCTACACACACCATGATGCCACACACACACCATGATGCTACACACATACACCATGATGCCACACACACCATGATGCCACATACACACTACGATGCTACACACACACCATGATGCCACATACACATGAAACATTACTAAGAATATGGCAGAAAACAAACCCCTTATTAAAATATTTTTTTAAAGTTTTTAAATTGTTTATTTCTGTCAGTGTTTTTTTACTTAAACATATAAATTCTGTTTAAATATATAACTAATAGCTTAAATTAGTGAGATCAGAGTGAGGACTGAAGCTAAGCTCATTTTATGCTAATTCTTTAAGCTTTATCCTTTGTCCAGAGTGTAAGAGTGTACAAGTGTGTGTGTGTGTGTGTGTGTGTGTGTGTGTGTGTGTGTGTGTGTAAGCAAGTGCATCTGTAAATCACCTGGAAACCACACAGTAGATCCCCCAGTAGCCTCTAAGCACTTGCACTATTTACTAGCTCTGCTGCAGCTCGTCCCCACAGACAGATCACGCCGCCGACAAACACATCAGCGTCCGAATGCCGCCGAGAAATACGCCGCTTATGAAATCGTAAATTTCGTCTCAAGTGCTAATTAGCGTTAAGAGCGCGGGCGATTTTATTTATCAACTTTGGCCACAATTAATAACGATGGGCCTTGAGGCGGGACGCACGCATCACGGCCGTAAAAACGTCTCCTCGCGGAAGGGAAGTGGAGGATTGTGGCAGGACCCGGCGGGAAAATAAGTAATTGTGGCCCGTAAAAATTTAATTGCTCTGAAATGCATCCTAAATTACAGCAGCTTGTTTCTGGGCATTAAGAAGCACGACACTGGGGCATGAGAATGGAGTGTGAGAATGTAACACACACACACACACACACACACACACACACACACACACACACACACACACACACACACACACACACACTAAACGCTTCTCAACCCCCACAGTTTATATTAAACATTACACCAGCTTAAAGGAAGAGTTCAGCAACATCACGCTTGGTGAAACAAATGGACGTCTCAGGAAACTGATGTCACACACACACACACACACACACACACACACACACACACACACACACACACACACACACACACACACACCACACACATGCTGATGTCACACACACACACACACACATTCTGATGTCACACACACACACACACACACACACACACACACACACACACACACACACACACACACACACACACATGCTGATGTCACACACACATACACGTCCTGATGTCACACATACACGTCCTGATGTCACACACACATGCTGATGTCACACATACACGTCCTGATGTCACACAAGCATGCTGATGTCACACACACATGCTGATGTCACACACACACATGCTGATGTCACACACACACACACACACACATGCTGATGTCACACACACACACATGCTGATGTCACACACACACATGCTGATGTCACACACACACATGCTGATGTCTCACACACACACACACACACACACACATGCTGATGTCACACACACATGCTGATGTCACACACACACACACACACACACACACACACACACACACACACACACACACACACGCATGCTGATGTCACACACACACATGCTGGTCACACACACATGCTGATGTCACACACACATGATGATGTCACACACACACACACACATGCTGATGTCACACACACACATGCTGATGTCACACACACATATGCTGCTGTCACACACACACATGCTGATGTCACACACACGCTGATGTCACACACACGCTGATGTCACACACATATGCTGATGTCACACACGCTGATGTCACACACATATGCTGATGTCACACACACATGCTGATGTCACACACACACATGCTGATGTCACACACACAGATGCTGATGTCACACACACACACACACACATTCTGATGTCACACACACACATGCTGATGTCACACACACACATGCTGATGTCACACACACACATGCTGATGTCACACACAAATGCTGATGTCACACACACACACATGCTGATGTCACACACACACATGCTGATGTCACACACACACATGCTGATGTCACACACACATTATTTCTCTGTAACTCTCCCACTTGACGTGTGAGAAGAGAGAAGCTGGTGAGAGATTACTTTCTATCTGCTATAACAGTAAGTAACTGATGTCACAAACACTTCTTCTGTATGTAATGTTCTGAGTTTTGTGTTCCAGCAAACTTTAGTGTCTTTTATTTTGAAAGAGATTTCATTTGAATGTATTTAATTATTTTTGTAATTTTATGTTTTTCTTATCAATCCATATAATTTTCATTTTTTTATATAGCACAAGGAAAGAAAACAATGTACTTTGTAAAAAGTTAGTTTACATTGGTGTGACGTCACTTAGAGGCGCTGTTACGTCTGACTCAGTTCTACATGTGACTGAAGAGAGTCAGGTTGGTTTTGTTGCGTCTCTGTACAACGAGTAATATAAATGTAAAAATAGTTAAAAATATTAGTTGATATTAAAGTTAGAAGTGTTAGAAAGATGGATTGAGTTTATATTTTTGATTTTCTATGAGAAGTTAGACGCATTTCAAGTTTTAGAAATGAACGGCCTTAATTTGTTTGTTTAATGTTGCCGCCCGCGTGGAAATTGAGTGCGAGGTTTTTCCTTTTAATATTCGTTTTAAATACAAAGTTTTGGTGGATTGTGTCTGTAGATATGTTATGTTGTTTATTTTACTTTAATTGGGTGTTTGTAAATTTTATTTAAGTCGTGTATTTTGTATATTTAGCCAACTGAGACCCAGAATTTAAGTATGCAGTTACTGTGTTAATGGAGGACAGGGATTAATCTGTTTGTCTCACATCCTTCAGACAGACTGTTGGTGAGAGGATGTGTGTGTGTGTGTGTGTGTGTGTGTGTGTGTGTGTGTGTGTGTGTGATCCCGTGTCTTTTGTTTAATAAACTGCAGGTATGTAAACCACAAACCACTATACGATCACATAATTGAGTGAAATTGGCTAAATATTGTCTGATAAGTGTGTTTCATGTGTAATGTAAAGGAAAAGTGTACATGTTGAGTTAATTTTATTTTCTATAATTTTTATGTATATTTGTGTAAGAAATGTAAGAGACTATCAGGTGGACTTTATTCAGGACTCTCAGTTCTACATGTGACTGAAGAGAGTCAGACAGACTGTTGGTGAGAGGATGTGTGTGTGATCCCGTGTCTTTTGTTTAATAAACTGCAGACGTGGTTCACCAAAGAGCCTGGAGTCGGTGTGTCATTTGTGGTGCTGGGTGAAATCCGCTACATGTACATATTACAGAAGATAACACCACATGGGAGGTGTGTGTGTGTGTGTGTGTGTTTGTATGTGTGCATGTGTGTTTGTATGTGCGTGTGTGCGTGTGTGTGTGTGTGTGTGTGTGTGTGACATGGGGACTCTTGGTGGTCTCTGTGCTAATTAGGTTTTATTGTGCTGCTCGGGCACTTTCTATGAGCTTGACAGTGTTTGTGTGGGCAGCTTCTACTCTCTCTCTCTCTCTCTCTCTCTCTCTCTCTCTCTCTCTCTCTCTCTGCCCCCCCTCTTCCCCTGAGGTCTCTAACTAATAATAAGTGAAAGAGTCACTTTAAAGGTCATAAATGTTGCCTGCTTCCTCTTTATCCTCCTGTCATTGGGTGTGAAACAAAACCATGCCATATTAGTATTAAACACACCCAATGTGGTCACATTAATCACCAGTGGCTCTCACCCTCTTTCACTGCCCCCACACCAGAAGATCCTCCTCCATTAGGACGTCTCATTTTAAGCCTTAACTCCAGTTAGTGGTCCTCCTGCATGAGGTGATGCTCTTCATGTAGGATTCCCAATTGTACCAGAAGGAGCCTCTTGATATAAGAGTATCACAGGGTCCTCAGCTCCACCTGGAGCTTCATCTCTCTCAGGAGAATACTCAGCTTCTCTAGGATATTTTTCCATAACGACCACAAAATGCCAGCTCAGCTCCTCTAGATGCTTTACCAGCTTTTTCTGAAGAGACCAACTCCACCAGAAAGCTCAGCTCCACCAGGAGTCCCTGCTACACCAAGAGGGTCAGTTAATTATGAAACCATGCTTCATCTGATAGCCCAAAAAGAACAGCTTCTAAAGAAAGCACAACTACCATCAGACCTATCATGGGGCCCAGCTCCACCATAATGCCCAGTTCCACCAGATCAGCTCCACCATAATGCCCAGTTCCACCAGATCAGCTCCACCATAATGCCCAGTTCCACCAGATCAGCTCCACCATAATGCCCAGTTCCACCAGATCAGCTCCACCATGATGCCCAGCTCTACTATATCAGCTCCACCATGAGGCCCAGCTCTACTATATCAGCTCTACCATGATGCCCAGCTCCAGCAGATCAGCTCCACCATGATGCCCAGTTCCACCAGATCAGCTCCACCATGAGTCCCAGTTCCACCAGATCAGCTCCACCATGAGTCCCAGTTCCACCAGATCAGCTCCACCATGAGGCCCAGTTCTACCAGATCAGCTCCACCAGGAGGCCCAGTTCTACCAGATCAGCTCCACCATGAGGCCCAGTTCTACCAGATCAGCTCCACCATGAGTCCCAGTTCCACCAGATCATCTCCACCATGAGTCCCAGTTGTACCAGATCATCTCCACCATGAGTCCCAGTTGTACCAGATGCTACCCTGCTACACCAAGAGGGTCAGTTAATTATGAAACCATGTTTCATCTGATAGCCCAAAAAGAACAGCTTCTAAAGAAAGCACAACTACCATCAGACCTATCATGGGGCCCAGCTCCACCATAATGCCCAGTTCCACCAGATCAGCTCCACCATAATGCCCAGTTCCACCAGATCAGCTCCACCATAATGCCCAGTTCCACCAGATCAGCTCCACCATGATGCCCAGTTCCACCAGATCAGCTCCACCATGATGCCCAACTCTACTATATCAGCTCCACCATGAGGCCCAGCTCTACTATATCAGCTCTACCATGATGCCCAGTTCCACCAGATCAGCTCCACCATGATGCCCAGCTCTACTATATCAGCTCCACCATGAGGCCCAGCTCTACTATATCAGCTCTACCATGATGCCCAGCTCTACTAAATCAGCTCCACCATGAGGCCCAGCTCTACTATATCAGCTCTACCATGATGCCCAGCTCCAGCAGATCAGCTCCACCATGATGCCCAGTTCCACCAGATCAGCTCCACCATGAGTCCCAGTTCCACCAGATCAGCTCCACCATGAGTCCCAGTTCCACCAGATCAGCTCCACCAGGAGGCCCAGTTCTACCAGATCAGCTCCACCAGGAGGCCCAGTTGTACCAGATCATCTCCACCATGAGTCCCAGTTCCACCAGATCAGCTCCACCATGAGGCCCAGTTCTACCAGATCAGCTCCACCATGAGGCCCAGTTGTACCAGATCAGCTCCACCATGAGGCCCAGCTCGACCAGAAGATCAGCTTCATCAGAGACCCTGCTCCACTGCAACTATAAACCAACATGCTGACAAGTTTAATTTTAAATGTGTCCATGTCTAATCTTAGATTTTGCGCTGCAGTTTTTAATTAACGCCTTATTAACGCTACATCATGATTAAGCATTTAGCAACTTTAGTGATGATCAGATCAATTACATAAACTGACAGGAGGCCCACAAGCAGCAGGAGATGTATCTCTCACACACACACACACACACACACACACACACACTGCGGAAGCAAGATTTGACAATCCAAGACAAACTCATCTCATTCCTCTCCTCCTCCTTTTGTCTTTTTTGACATGCTCGATGTCGGACGTGTGAAATGACCACCAACATTTCGTCGGACTTTGATTGCTTTGCAGCCGACGCATCTGCAGTATGAGCTGCAGTGTGTTTCCATGACACTTATTGTGTAGAATTACATCGCTGACATGTTTTTGTAGCACACACGATGGAATAGCTGGTCGATGTTTGGATGATTTTTATTTCTGTAAGATCATAAAACTCTCCTGCTGACCATCTCACTTGCAATAACTTGCATCACTCTGCAATATTAGAAAGAGAAAGAGAGAGCGAGAGAGAGAGAGAGAGAGAGAGAGAGAGAGAGTTTTTTTTTTTTAAACAGCATGGATAATATTAAACTGTTCCAGCTAGACGTTAATCTTCAGCGTGTGTTTGGATGCTTTTTTGCACAACAAACTGAATATAGACATTTTGAACATTAAATGTAAATAAAATAAACATTTGTAGAGAACTAACAAAATAAACGTACTCCACTACGGCAGGGTCTGTGGCAGGATTACGCTACAGAAGCCCACCGGCTCTCGGGGGTTGAAAAATCCACACTGACCGGAGAGAGAAAGCCTGGTTTACACCGTCTCCTGATCATCCGTGTTGTGTAACATCAAAAACACGTCAAACATAATATTTATAATAGTGTAAAATGGGATGAATAATCGGGCTTCACACTAACGCGTCTCGTCTCCAGGCTCGTCTCCCTGCTCGTCTCCCGGCTCGTCTCCCGGCTCGTCTCTCGACAGTCAGCGGGTTTCATTTCAGATTCTGTGTTATAGTCTGTATTTAATTAAACTCTGATGTTTAAGTATTTAACAGGATTAGCCATGTGCAGATTGATTAGATATACAGACGTAGTCAGAATTAACCCATAATTTGCTGGTCAGCAGTGTTACACTTTATAAAAATGAATAATAAAATACAAGACATCAAACTCACAGTTATAGAAAGGTCAAAGAACATCAATACACAAAGATGCTTATGAAATAAAGACATGATCGGTGCAGGAATACTGCACGTTCCTAAGGAGTAAGATCTGCAGTCCAGCTCCACTCTCCAGCTCCACAAGGGGACTGACATCTCCAGAAAGCTCGGTTAGAAAAGATCCAGTTCCAGAAGAATATTAATCTTAAACTAAGAGCCTTCTTCCAAAAGAGAACCTTCCTCCACTATAGAACCTTCCTCCACTATAGAACCTTCCTCCACTATAGAGCCTTCCTCCACTATAGAGCCTTCCTCCACTATAGAGCCTTCCTCCCCTATAGAACCTTCCTCCACTATAGAACCTTCCTCCACCAAAGAGCCTTCCTCCACCAAATAACCTTCCTCCACTAGAGAACCTTCCTCCACTATACAGTAGAGCCTTCCTCCACCAAAGAGCCTTCCTCCACTAGAGAGCCTTGCACCACCAGAGAGTTTCTCCACCAGAGAACCCACCTCTACCAGAGAACCAGGAATGGCTGTCACGTGACAAAACAATAAGAGTTTATCTTCCTGGATGAACATTTTGAGGCGTCGTTGCCGAACTCTTTACAGGCCGAGCGTTTGGATGTTATTTAGTGTGTTAGAGCAGAACGAGTGTCTTGTCTTTTACAGCATCACATTGCCACCTTGGATCTCCACAGAAACCCCTGACTACGTGTCAGACATCGTGAACTCCCCCAAAGACACTCTCCCACTTCTGTATTTGTTTTACACACTCAGATTTTAGAAAGCAGCAGCACGTCTTTTTCCCCACTAGTGATTACATCATTAACATTTTCGGTGGATTTGAAGCAAGGGGACCGAGAGACAAGGACCCCTGCTGCGAGCTGTCAAATTGACCAGATTACTCGTCCTTTTGAAGCTCGTCTGCTCTGAGATAAAGTGAAGCTTTAGCGGCTCTCAGTAGGGCAGCGGCTTTGATTCCTCAGCACTGTGACGACGCCTTGCAGGGGGTCTGTGTGTAACTAATCTCTAATCACGGATGAGCAGCGCTGGAGTGCCGTGTTGATCTTTTAAAGAACTCTTTTCAAGACAGAGTGAATTGGGTAATGGTGCGATATCACACGATACACGGGCTGTGATTTTTTTTCCTCCTGAGAGTCGAGTGGAAGCCTGAACATCGTTGCTGAATGAAAGTGACGTTTTAACGCTGCATTTGTCCTAAACTCAGAGATCAAAATCATCCAGTTAATAAGAACCAGTTAAAGGTGCGGTCTCTGTTGTTTTAAAACCAATGTTGACATATAAAATCACCAAAACAAACACGCCCCTAACCCAAACGGGTCCCACCCCTGTATCGATAGCTCCGCCCACACGTACATACGTAACCCAGGCGACTAACAGAAAGAAACGTGTCTTTATCATAGCTGAAGGGAAGAACAATACGATTGTAGATAAACAAACAAGCAAAAATGCCACACAAGCATAATGATGTAAAGGACAAAGGCATATATTAGTTCTGTGTAACAAAGCAAAACCAACGTTACTCACCTATCGAGAAGGAAAAAAGCGCCTCGGCGTCTTAAGTAAAGTCGGCCACATATTCACAGGTCGGAGTTTCCCGAGTCGATAACTCCTGAGCCAAACGCTGTTACTACACAAAACGCGGTTGTAGCTGCCTCTCTACATTACTACGATAGAAAAGAGGTGTTATTTGTGTAGTAACAGCGTTTAGCTCAGGAGTTATTGACTCGGGAAACTCCAACCTGTGAATATGTGGCCAACTTCCTGCTCCTTCAGTTCTCTCCAGCGCTGGAAAGCTGATCCTATATTAACACGTCCTACTTCTTGTCCTTATCGTAAGTCTTTCTTCTCTTTCTTTCTTTGTTTTTATCCTCCATGTCGATGTTAAAACCGCTTTCTGCTAATGTCACACACGCACACTGAACGCTCTCTCCGCCCATATCGACAAGCCCCGCCCCTTTCTGCTCATTGGCTACACGTTTGTTTTGATTTTTGTTTATTATCAGCTTTCTGAAGCATTTCTCAAAAATCGGAGACCCCACCTTTAACAATGATGTACCAAGTTACCGAGTTCTAATGTTACATAACAGCATCATGATTTACTAACACTGGACCTCCTTTACTACGATTAAGACCAATTCTGAACCCAAAACTAGCTTGTTTGATGGAAAAAATATGTATAACTACGGTATCATGTTTTTCTGTCATACATGGAGGCTTTATAGAGGAACATACAGGTTGACATGCAGCTATGACTGAGATTAGCGCGCCATTCAATCTGTTTTTAATAAGTGACCTTTAAACCGTACGTAAGTAACTGTTATTGTTTCAAGTCAAACCAAACTACGCCTTGTTACCTGTTGAACATGAACTTCACGTTAGTCTTGATATTGTGGCGAATCATGCACCTATTTCCTGTTCCTTTTGGACATCCTCCACGCGCTCGAACAGGCGAACAGACCATAAGCACTGCAGGATGATCCTCACTGTCAGGAGCAGGAATTTCATAAAGCCCGATCAAATTAGGAGAGACCCGGAGGAGATTAAGGGCGACTATCTCAAGGCTGCGTTTCTCCGATAAGCGCACCTAAGGCGACCTTTTCTCAGGCACACAATTACCTCGCCGCGGGCTTCGCCGCTCAGCCCGGTTTCATCAGGGGTTTAATTAGTATACAAATAAACCCCCCTTATCTGCCTCGCACCCTAATTGGCCTGTCTTTACTGCTGCCTGATGTGTAGGAGAGCAGGATGCTGTAATTAGGGTGACCGGCTTCACCTTTCTCTCTCACATGCCCTAGCGCACTCAGGTCTCCTGGGGTTTAGGACGAGGCCCTGAAGCCTGAGATGGGAAGAAGGCTTTGGTATTTTTGTTTCTGTACAAGCTGCAGACTTTTCAAGAACCGGGCTTCGGCTCCGTCTCGAGTCTTTCCCCGTGTGTCTGGCTTCCTCCCCCAAACCCCCACCTTCCCCACACCGGCTAGCGTCTATCGATTAGCCCTCGCCAACGCTCCAACAACTTAATATCGGGTGACAGCGCAGAGAGATCTCAGAGTAATTAGAGTTCAGGGCAGAGGATGAGAGCGAGGGAGGAGGGCGAGAACGGAGAGAACAATTAGATGCCTGTGTTATTAAACTTGATTCATCCTCACTTCTCTATCTCCCCTGGAAAGGTGCTGAGGGTTTTGGGCCACTGAGCACAGTGAATTGGAGCAGCCTGAAAACGATCGTCTCCTCCAACACTTCTGCTTCTGCTTTATCTACTTTGCCTCCGGTCACGTTCCAGTGGCACGTTCTAATAACCGGAGAGAGAGAGAGAGAGAGAGAGAGAGAGAGAGACAGAGAGACAGAGAAATCAGCTCTGTTACTTAAAGACTTGACTTTAGTTGTGTCGTTCAGTTGTGTTATTGTTATTAAAGTGTTATAATTACGCTTTAAATCTTCTTCTACAGTCTCATCTGCTGCTGAGTTCTGGACCCATTCTGATCGGAGGTCAGATTAGCGTACAACACACGCTCCACTGACTGATTAAATATGTTTCATGTTACCGTCGATACGTCGGAGATGTTTAAGTGTGTAACGTGTGTTAGAGTCAGAGATGAAGCTGGAACTTTCCCACATGTTCAGGACAGAGGAGTTTATACTTGGGTCCGGTTTCTCACTAACAAAAGACGACAAGCTGAAAGGAAAAAAAAACTCTTGTGTGTCAGGACTGACAGTATTCCAAAAAAAAAAGAAAAAAAAGCAAATGCTGTATGGTGGCTTAGAGACAAGAGCTGAGAAAGAGAGAGAGAGAGAGAGAGAGAGAGAGAGAGAGAGAGAGAGAGAGAGAGAGAGAGAGAGAGAGTCAGTCTCTGGAGTACACAACTCTGACACCAGATCAATTCTCTCCATCTTTTTTCTCAGGTCCTGATAACAAACCTTACTCACACACACACACACACACACACACACACACACACACACACACACACACACACACACACACACATATAGACAGACACTCGAAGACACGCCCACTCAGAGCCATCCTCATTTCAATATTTGTACTTATTCAGTAAGCAGCGAGTTTGTCAGTGTGTAAATCTGCAGCACAGCAGCTCGTAGTCGGAGCTCGTAGTTGTGTATTTCAGTTGTAAACACAAGACGAGTAGTAATCAGAACCGTAACATCATTTGAGGACGAGGACATGTTTTGTTGGACTGGGCGTGAGGTTTGAGATGTAATTCACTGAGACCGCAGCTCCCAAACTGTCAAACTGAAAACACATGGCATGTCTGCTTTCGCTTTGCAGCACAGCCTCGAGTCGTAAGGATAACACGGAGCTTCATGTAAAACACACACAGGCTTCCCTCTGCATGTGCGTGTGTGTGTGTGTGTGTGTGTGCGTGTGTGTGTATGAATCGTATAGACTTTCTCGTCCTGATGGCTTAATCATAATCGGCAGTTAGATTTTTTCAGGGTTTCCCGCTCGACCGTGACGAAAAACAAGGCAGCAGCTTCCACAGATTCATCACACACTCCTCCTCACTGCAGAATAAACACATAACCCACGTAGCATCTAGCAAGAAAAATGTTGGCTAGCTTACTAGCTCATCAATGTTTGTATTTTAGTGGAGAAATATCGCTGTATTATATCTGACCAGCGGTTACGAAGGTAAACATTTATACACTCACGTCTAAACTGAACAACAAAAATGTTCATTTCCTACCGCTTATCCGAACTTCTCGGGTCACGGGGAGCCTGTGCCTATCTCAGGCGTCATCGGGCATCGAGGCAGGATACACCCTGGACAGAGTGCCAACTCATCACAGGGCACACACACTCATTCACTCACACTCACACACTACGGACAATTTTCCAGAGATGCCAAACAACCTACCATGCATGTCTTTGGACCGGGGGAGGAAACCGGAGTACCCGGAGGAAACCCCCGAGGCACGGGGAGAACATGCAAACTCCACACACACAAGGTGGAGGCGGGAATCGAACCCCCGACCCTGGAGGTGTGAGGCGAACGTGCTAACCACTCAGCCAGCGTGCCCCCGCCTCATAAACATGATATACACAAATCCCCCAATAACACAGCTCAGCCACTGCAGCTACACCTTTAATAAAAGTGCTGATTGACGGCTAGTCGATCGAAGGCTTCGTCTTTATTCATGGATTCATTAATAAAGTCATTAATAAACTCACAAACAGTCAAATCAACATCAGAATAGCGAGTCTGCTCGTATAGAAACGTACATAAATTCAGTAAGTAAATGTAGGATATCGATGTATTCCCATCCAGGACAGTCGTGATCGCAGCTCTTCTCACGTAAAGGCTCCTGTGAGTGATTTAGGAGTGAATGTGTTTGTATAGTGTGCAGTAAACCAGGCTGTAATCCGATTGGCTGCACACATTGTGTTCCTGATTGGGATGTTAACTAAAGCACAAACCCAAACCTTGTGTCAGTGTGGAAATCGGACCGGTCCGTCACATCACACATGACTCGAGGACCCGAGAAGAAGAGTCCGTCCTTTCATCCTGCATGTCCGCATCAGGAAGCAATCAGTGTGAAGTTGTGTTTATTTCGTCGCATGCTGTCTGCTTTCTCAGAGGCTTTCGACCCGACGAGGTCACAAAACAGCGTGTGATGAGCAGTGACGGGCCTCGCTCTGGCTCTTGTTAGCCTTGTTAGGTCTAAACGAGACCAGAGCTGCCCTTTTTGTAGTTGGACAAGGACAAATGGAACGGTACTACGTGACCCGGAGCTGGCGTCTTTGATGGGATTATTGAGGAGTCTTTAACCGAAAATGTCGTCATGATCGTCACAAATCATTACCTTCCCTCTTTCTGTCATCCCTCCTTTATTTCCTCCCACTCAGAGCACGGAGAGGACATGCCGTCCAGATGAGCCGAACGTCCCTCATTAGTGTGGCATGTTTGCTTTGGATCAGGCAGAAGATGTTGTCCTCAAGCTTTCTTCAGCTCTTAATTCATTCTAAATTCCCAGTAAAAG
>NC_062521.1:32686870-32689370 GCF_022655615.1 Tachysurus fulvidraco | reverse complement strand
CATTATAAACACTGAGAGTGTTATTATAAATCACTATAAACTCTGAGAGTGGGATTATAAATCATTATAAACACTGAGAGTGGGATTATAAATCACTATAAACACTGAGAGTGGAATTAGAAATCACTATAAACACTGAGAGTGGGATTATAAATCATTATAAACACTGAGACTGTTATTAGAAATCATTATAAACACTGAGAGTGGGATTATAAATCATTATAAACACTGAGAGTGGGATTAGAAATCATTACAAACACTGAGTCTGTTATTATAAATCATTATAAACACTGACTGTGGGATTATAAATCATTATAAACACTGAGAGTGTGATTATAAATCACTATAAACACTGAGAGTGGGATTATAAATCACTATAAACACTGAGAGTTGGATTATAAATCATTATAAACACTGAGAGTGGGATTATAAATCACTATAAACACTGAGAGTGGGATTAGAAATCATTACAAACACTGAGTCTGTTATTATAAATCATTATAAACACTGAGAGTGGGATTATAAATCACTATAAACACTGAGAGTGGGATTATAAATCATTATAAACACTGACTGTGGGATTATAAACACTGAGCGTGGGATTATAAATCACTATAAACACTGAGCGTGGGATTATAAATCACTATAAACACTGAGAGTGGGATTATAAATCACTATAAACACTGAGAGTGGGATTATAAATCATTATAAACACTGACTGTGGGATTATAAACACTGAGACTGTTATTATAAATCATTATAAACACTGACTGTGGGATTATAAATCATTATAAACACTGAGAGTGGGATTATAAATCATTATAAACACAGAGTGGGATTAGAAATCATTACAAACACAGAGTGTGGGATTATAAATCATTATAAACACTGAGACTGTTATAAATCATTATAAACACTGAGAGTGGGATTATAAATCATTATAAACACTGAGTCTGTTATTATAAATCATTATAAACACTGACTGTGGGATTATAAATCATTATAAACACTGAGAGTGGGATTATAAATCATTATAAACACTGAGTCTGTTATTATAAATCATTATAAACACTGACTGTGGGATTATAAATCATTATAAACACTGAGAGTGGGATTATAAATCATTATAAACACTGAGAGCGGGATTATAAATCATTATAAACACTGAGAGTGGGATTATAAATCATTATAAACACTGAGAGCGGGATTATAAATCATTATAAACACTGAGAGTGGGATTATAAATCATTATAAACACTGAGAGTGGGATTATAAATCATTATAAACACTGAGACTGTTGTTAGGGGAGCTTAGGGTTAGGGGAGCTTAGGGTTAGGGGAGCTTAGGGTTAGGGGAGTTTAGGGTTAGGGTTAGGGGAGGTTAGGGTTAGGGGAGCTTAGGGTTAGGGTTAGGGGAGGTTAGGGTTAGGGTTAGGGGAGGTTAGGGTTAGGGGAGCTTAGGGTTAGGGTTAGGGGAGGTTAGGGTTAGGGGAGGTTAGGGTTAGGGTTAGGGGAGGTTAGGGTTAGGGGAGGTTAGGGTTAGGGGAGGTTAGGAGAGGTTAGGGTTAGTGTTTGGAGATCTTAATTTTAGGAAAGGTTAGGGTTATGGTTCGGAGAGGTTAGGGTTCGGAGAGGTTAGGGTTCGGAGAGGTTAGGGTTAGGAGAGGTTAGGGTTCGGAGAGGTTAGGGTTCGGAGAGGTTAGGGTTAGGAGAGGTTAGGGTTCGGAGAGGTTAGGGTTCGGAGAGGTTAGGGTTCGGAGAGGTTAGGGTTCGGAGAGGTTAGGGTTAGTTAGGCCTAATCCTAACCCATCAGTCTCAGAATTTTGATTAACAATGTATACATTTTTATCTATAAACAAACAAACAAATAAACATATAAACAAAACATTAAAAACATTAAAAACAACCCCAGGCTGATGTAATAATGTCCTGTAATTATCTCCTGACCTCATCATTTAAGGGTTAAAACAGTCACTGATGTGTGTAAACGCTCCTCAGGTGATTGTGCTGTAACACAAACGTATAAACACACGAGCAGATAAAGTGCTGGAGGAAAATCACAAAGCGCCACAAACTCAGGCTTTAAAATAAATATTCTGAAGCATGCGTTTGTGGCGCTTTGTGATTTTCCAGCATGAGATTTGACCTCGGTGGTGCAAAGTGCTCGTTAGCCAACAGAATAGTGAAAGTAAGAGGAAAATTCATCCTGCGTATGTTTTTTTTCTGTGGGTGGAGGATCAATAAACGCCAAGTCCATCTGCCAAACTCTTCCCTTATGTGCATGTTTTTTTTAAATCCTCGTCCCCACGTGGCCTTTAATTGAGTCGAGACGGAGAACAAAGCGTCCGAGGGGTGTATTGTGTGTGTGTGTGTGTGTGTGTGTGTGTGTGTGGAGCTGGCCTCACCTGTGTGATATGAGTGTGTGTGTGTTGTTGTGTGTCTAGTGTTATTGGCAGCGCTCCTCACCACTCACACACCCGAGGCGTCCCTGGTGGCCTTTG
>NC_062521.1:32671870-32674370 GCF_022655615.1 Tachysurus fulvidraco | reverse complement strand
CATGATGTGTGTGTGTGTGTGTGTGTGTGTGTGTGTGTGTGTGTGTGTGTGTGTGTGTGTGTGTGTGTGTGTGTGTGAGGAAAGATCAGCTCAGCCTTGTGTTCTCGGACATCTTTATACAAGGACATATGAAGAAGAATGTAAGTGTGTGTGCACTCATACGCATACATGCGCGCGCACACACACACACACACACACACACACACACACACACACACACACCACACCACACACTCACACACCACACACTCACACACACACACACACACACACACACACTCACACACACAAACACACACACACACACACACCACACACAAACACACTCACTCACACACCACACACACACCACACACACTCACTCACACACCACACACACACTCACACACACACACACACACACACACACACACACACACACACACACACACACACACACACACACACACACACACACACACACACACACACACACACACACACACACACACACAGAGACACAAACACACACAGACAGACAGACACACATACACACACATACACACACATACACACACACACACACACACAAACACACACACACACACACACACACACACACACACACACACACACACACACACACACACACACACATAGACATACACACACATACACACACACACACACAAACACACTCACATATACACACACTCTTACACGTACACACACACATAGACATACACACACACACTCACATGTACACATACACACACATACACACATATACAGCCCCGAACAGCTAGAGGGAACATTTCTACATTAATATACTGACTTTGTTTCTTCAACCATTTTAAAAATATTTTTAGGACATTTAGGATGATTTAGGACAAAACGAAAGGCTTTTGTTCCTCAGTGTTATGAATTTTATTTATCTTTATTTTTATTTAGTATCTTCCTCATTTTTGTTACCATTATTTTGACTTAGAATCGAATTAGTTTGATTTTGTGTAATCTTCATTCACCAAGTTCTTATCTTCGTTTGTGTTTCATTATTCTGACCTCGCTGAGCTTTTTATTGACTTACTATCTCATTATTAAAATTTTGTGTCTTGTTATTTTTACTGAATAAGTCATCTTTATTATTTTTAAACACTATCTTGTTATTTTTACTTATTACATGGATATTTTAAATGCTCTTATTATTTGTATTTTCTCTCTTGACATTTTCACTCAGTATCTCGTTATTTTTGACTCACTGAGTCCTTCATGGATTAAAAAAAGGTTCTGTACGATACTGTAGTAAATTGTAATGTTGTTGTAAAATTTTTAATTTTGTATCTCATTATTTTTTAACATTCTATAATAAATTGTAACCTTGACCTAGTATCTCATTTTTTTAAATGCAGTATCTCATTATTTAGATGGTTAGTATCTTGTTAATTTTATGACTCACTGAGTATGTAATTTCCATCAGTGTTGTAATGTAACGGAGTAAAAATACTTCGTTACTGTACTTACTGTAAATAGAAATGTCACGTATCTGTACTTTACTATTTAAATTTATGACAACTTTCACTTTTACTCCACTACATTTCCGAGATAAAATGTAAATTTTTATTCCGTTATATTCCCACTAAACATCTTCGTTACTCGTTACTACAAAATAAACTCAGCAGAAATGTGTGTGACTGTAATAAGGGAGGTTTGCTACGGAGAAGCACAGGTACGCGCAGCGTGCACGCGCAGTCAGAGCTGCAGGCGTTTATCTATAACGTTAATCGGCTGAAAGCCGCAAAGACGGCAACCAAACGCAGTGAAATGTCACTATTCTTATTACCAGAGTTGTAGCACAAACAACATATTAATGCAAACAATCCATTAAATACTAAATAAAAATAGCATTTATAGATTTGGTCTTTGTCTTGTGAATATTAGTTTATTAATGACGTCATTCATCGGACACACAGTTTGTAGAGAATACACACACACGTGAACTGATCTGATTCAAGACTGGCATCATTACATCATTCATAAAATTTTTGGTGTCCACTTTTACCATTTAATAACACCATAACTTTTGGCTTACTATGTAGTCATATAATATATAATATAAAACTCTTCTTGTTTTAAATTCTCACTGAGGGATAAAACCCCTAAAGATGAAACCCTAGAACTGCCCCTGATCTTATACCTACTGAAAATCACTGACATTTTACTTTTACTTCAAATACTTAAGTACATTAAATATCAGAAAATGACTTGATACTTAAGTACAGTAAATATCAGATACTTTAAGACTTTTACTTTAGTAATATTCTAAAAGGTGACTTTCACTTCTACCGAAGTCTTTTTCTAGTACGACACTTATACTTTTACTCAAGTATTGCTTTCTACTACTTTATACAACACTGATTTCCATAAATAATAAAATTGTGCTGAATGTACTGTAGTAAGCTCTTTATGTTAATAAAATATCTCATTTTTTAAACTTAGTATCTCATTATTTTGAGTCAGTAAG
>NC_062521.1:32646870-32659370 GCF_022655615.1 Tachysurus fulvidraco | reverse complement strand
GATTCTAAGATAGTGACATGGGGAGATGGGGAGATTCTGAGATGAGGAGATAGGGAGATGGTGAGATGCTGAGATTCTGAGATAGTGACATGGGGAGATGGTGAGATTCAGAGCTAGTGAGAAGCAGATGTGTTGAGATCCTGAGAATCTGAGGTGATATGATGCTTAGATGGTGAAACGGGAAGATAATAAGACACTAAGACGTTAAGATGCCGAGATCCCTCAGACCAGGTCTCTGTGTGCTACTGTGCTGCCATCTTTTTGAAAAAAAGAGAAGTAAGAGTGATAGATGGAGATATGAAAGAAGGAGGAGACAGAATGTGAGACAAACAGGATGTGTGTGAGACAGAAAGACACAGGGAGAAAGTTTTTCATCACTTCCTTTATTACTTGTTTTCTTCTGAGAACCTCAGGTGTGAGTGTGTAACACAGCAGGTAACGTCAGCTGTTTTTCCTCTGAGTGTGCTGGAAGTTTCCCGTGTCCTGAGTTTTTCCCGACTTTACACTCGAGTCGAGTCGGAATGTGTTAAGGAGACGGTGGGACTTTTCCTCACGTCCTCCAGTCTGATTTAGATTTATGTGTTTTTCTCTTTAACTGAGATTCAGTTTCCCTCTCTGTGTGTACAGCATGACGAGTGTGTGTGTGTGTGTGTGTGTGTGTGTGTGTGTGTGTGTGTGTGTGTGTGTGTGTGTGTGTGTGTGTGTGTGTGTGTGTGTGACTCAACTGGAACAGTGTGTCACTGCTGTACTCTGTGTGTGTGTGTGTGTGTGTGTGTGTGTGTGTGTGTGTGTGTGTGTGTTGGCTTCCTTCTCTGACTGTAGAAAAACAGCTTGATTTAATCAGAACTGGGCATGAGACCAAACTGAAGGGAGGCAGTGAGGGGACACAGCACCGACCCGGGAGGCCCGACAACAAAGAGAGGGAGTGAGTGAGTGTGTGTGTGTGTGTGTGTGTGTGTGTGTGTGTGTGTGTGTGTGTGTGTGTGTGTGTGTGTGTGTGTAAGGAGTGGCAGTCGGGATGTTGGACGCAGGATGTTAAAGTGTCCCCTAGGTAGAGAAAAAAAAACATGTTGTGCTTTGACATTCAGTTAGAAGAATTTCCTCTTTACTCCCTGCTGCATTCCTGCTGACGCTGTCGTCTCATTCCCTCAGGTGTCTCACTCACTGCTCCATTACGCTCACTCTGTCCAGCCCTCTCTCACTCCCTCATGTGTCTCACTCTCTCTCTCTCTCACTCCCTCATGTCTCACTCACTCACTCTCTCACTCCCTCATGTGTCTCACTCACTCACTCACTCTCTCATTCCCTCAGGTGTCTCACTCACTCACTCACTCTCTCATTCCCTCAGGTGTCTCACTCACTGCTCCATTACGCTCACTCTGTCCAGCCCTCTCTCATTCCCTCATGTGTCTCACTCACTTATGTGTCTCACTCACTCACTCTCTCATTCCCTCATGTGTCTCACTCACTTATGTGTCTCACTCACTCACTCTCTCACTCCCTCATGTGTCTCACTCACTCTCTCTCTCACTCCCTCATGTGTCTCACTCACTTATGTGTCTCACTCACTCACTCTCTCATTCCCTCAGGTGTCTCACTCACTGCTCCATTACGCTCACTCTGTCATGCCCTCTCTCACTCCCTCATGTGTCTCACTCACTCACTCTCTCACTCCCTCATGTGTCTCACTCACTTATGTGTCTCACTCACTCACTCTCTCACTCCCTCATGTGTCTCACTCACTTATGTGTCTCACTCACTCACTCTCTCACTCCCTCATGTGTCTCACTCCCTTATGTGTCTCACTCACTCACTCTCTCACTCCCTCATGTGTCTCACTCCCTCTCTCACTCACGTGTCTCACTCACTCACTCACTCACTCACTCACTCACTCATGTGTCTCACTCTCTCACTACCTCATGTGTCTCACTCACTCACTCTCTCACTACCTCATGTGTCTCACTCCCTCTCTCACTCACGTGTCTCACTCACTCACTCACTCACTCACTCACTCACTCACTCACTCACTCATGTGTCTCACTCTCTCACTACCTCACGTGTCTCACTCACTCACTCTCTCACTACCTCATGTGTCTCACTCACTCTCTCACTCCCTCATGTGTCTCTCTCACCCACTCTCTCACTCCCTCATGTGTCTCACTCACTCACTCTCTCACTACCTCATGTGTCTCACTCACTCACTCTCTCACTACCTCATGTGTCTCACTCACTCACTCTCTCACTACCTCATGTGTCTCACTCCCTCTCTCACTCACGTGTCTCACTCACTCACTCACTCACTCACTCACTCACTCACTCACTGACTCACTCACTCATGTGTCTCACTCTCTCACTACCTCACGTGTCTCACTCACTCACTCTCTCACTACCTCATGTGTCTCACTCACTCTCTCACTCCCTCATGTGTCTCTCACACCCACTCTCTCACTCCCTCATGTGTCTCACTCACTCACTCTCTCACTACCTCATGTGTCTCACTCACTCACTCTCTCACTCCCTCATGTGTCTCACTCACTCTCTCACTCCCTCATGTGTCTCTCTCACTCACTCACTATCTCACTCCCTCATGTGTCTCACTCACTCACTCACTCACTCACTCACTCACTCACTCACTCACTCACTCATGTGTCTCACTCAATCCTACATGTTTCTCACTCACTCTCTCATGTGTCTTACTCTCTCTCTCTCTCTCTCTCTCTCTCTCTCTCTCTCTCTCTCTCTCTCTCACACTCACTCCCTCATTCTTTTTTATTTCTTGCCCTTCCTGTTCCCTCACTCATTGTGGTTCAGCCTCAGCCCTGCTACTCTTCACCCAAATAAACAAACACACCACGAGGAGCAGCGAAAGGCCACAAGGACGGTAAATAAAACACAAATCACAGCAATGAGATGTGAAATGAGCTACACAGGGCTCGTAAATATTCACACCCTCACACACACACACACACACACACACACACACACACACACACACACACACACACACACACACACACACCCCTTCACCCCTCCCACTAACTCCCCCGTCCCTGTCCAATATTTATTCTGCATGTTTACTAAAGTGCAGCGTTCAGGATCCGTCCCAAACATGTCCAGATGCCGTCATCTCTGGAGTCACCGGTGAGAAACCTCATCTGTAGTCGCTCCTGGTTGTCACGGTTACAAGGCACAACAACCATCAGGCTATTGAACAAATGTAAACCATTTTAAAACGTCTTTTATTCTATCAGATGCTTTTTTCTTGTTTGTTTGTTACAGTTAAAAATATCTACAACTGCAAAAAGGAGGATCCAGTTTGTCGACATGACGATTAAAACGAACTAACGGCGATGATCGAAAATTATGATGATGATTTGATTATTTTTTTATTAATTATCAATCGAAGATCCAACATACAGTCGAATGATGTTTAGAAGCGTTGAGTTTGTTAGGAAAGTAGACGAGCGTTTAAAAAGGGAGCTGAAGCCTGGAAGTCTCTCTCTGTTAAATCATGTGTTTCTCAATAATACATCTGACACTGAAGAACATCTCACGTTAGTGTTTAATAAATGATGAAAATAAAAACAGTTTCTGTTCCTCTGCAGCCAGACCTTTAGACCGAGCGCTGGTGAGTTTGGAGAACTCCAGGAACCTTTCCTACCTAATGAAAATGCAGAAGATGGTAATTTCGGGGCCACAGACAGACTTCCTACTCGAACAGTGCTGGCGGTGCTGGAGGTTATAATTATAGTTCAGCCATCGAAACCCTGCCTCTGGCTCAGGAAGTCCTGCTGCTGGCTGCTGCTATTGTGCTCCTGAAGCCCGGTCATCCCGTGGGGCAAAACGCTGTGGACGAAAGTGTTTAAACACATAAATCCACATACACAGCTCACATCTGCCCCACAGAAGGGTAGTTTCGCTTAAAGAAACAGTTTGGCAAAAAAAATTACCATCAAATCTATTCAAACAGTTAAAGACAGCTTTCTGTCTGAGATTTGCATCTTTGGCTCTGAACTGGAGCTACGACGCTAACGGTGCTAACACGTAACGGCAGGCTAGATCACTGAAAAGACTTTTTTCCATAAAAATCTGCCCGAAGCCACATCCAGTCAGATCGACACTGATGTACAGATGTATAAGGAGCGCTGATCTACATACCGAACATCGTACTTTGTAACGCGGAATCCATCTTCATTTCATCCCGAGTGTAGATCCTCGCCTTGTCGCTAAATGTAATGGGACTAAAAGTTGGCGCTGGTTTAACTTAAAAATGTTTATTACGTTAAATTAAGCTGTAAAATCTGCACTTATTCTGTGTGTGAAGGTTGTATTTTTGTAACTGGTTGTAGTTTTGTCGTCAAATTGGGGTTTTCTGTTTTGTTGTATAATGACAAAAAAAACAGGGGGGGCACGGTGGCTTAGCGGTTAGCACGTCCGCCTCACACCTCCAGGGTCGGGGGGTCGATTCCCGCCTCCACCTTGTGTGTGTGGAGTTTGCATGTTCTCCCCGTGCCTCGGGGGTTTCCTCCGGGTACTCCGGTTTCCTCCCCCGGTCCAAAGACATGCATGGTAGGTTGATTGGCATCTCTGGGAAATTGTCCGTAATGTGTGTGTGTGTGTGTGTGTGTGTGTGTGTGTGTGTGTGTGTGTGTGCCCTGTGATGGGTTGGCACTCCGACAGGTGGAGTTGTTCGGTGTGATGTGTGGGACGTTTATTCAGCAGAACTACGAGGAAATCGGTGTAGAACAACATGACCTTCACATCATGCTGGAGCTCAGTACCGAAACCTCGTTGTAGACGTCGCCATCTTTGTCAGACGGAGTGTATTGCCTTAGCCTTTTGGTATAACTCCGCCTCCTCGGCTCTGCCACCATGAGTTATATCATGAAGTGATGAGGATGATGAAAAATACACACATTTACACTATGATTTGTAAACAAACCGTACACCATCATTAATATTTTATACAATTACGTTTGTGGGATTTGGGGTTTCATATAGAACCCTGGGGTTCTCGATTTGGCCACTAGAACCTATGAGTTCCAAGTTCCATGATCTTCTGAGCTAACCTCACTGAGATCTTCTGAGCTAACCTCACCGAGATCTTCTGAGCTAACCTCACCGAGATCTTCTGAGCTAACCTCACCGAGATCTTCTGAGCTAACCTCACTGAGATCTTCTGAGCTAACCTCATTGAGATCTTCTGAGCTAACCTCATTGAGATCTTCTGAGCTAACCTCATTGAGATCTTTTGTGCTAACCTCATTGAGATCTTCTGAGCTAACCTCACTGAGATCTTCTGAGCTAACCTCATTGAGATCTTCTGAGCTAACCTCATTGACATCTCTGAGCTAACCTCACTGAGATCTCTGAGCTAACCTCATTGAGATCTCTGAGCTAACCTCACCGAGATCTTCTGAGCTGACCTCATTGAGATCTTCTGAGCTAAACTCACTGAGATCTCTGAGCTAACCTCATTGAGATCTTGTGAGCTAACCTCATTGAGATCTTCTGAGCTAACCTCACCGAGGTCTTCTGAACTAACCTCACTGAGATCTTCTGAGCTAACCTCATTGAGATCTTCTGATCTAACCTCACTGAGATCTTCTGAGCTAACCTCATTGAGATCTTCTGAGCTAACCTCACCGAGATCTTCTGAGCTAACCTCACCGAGATCTTCTGAGCTAACCTCACCGAGATCTTCTGAGCTAACCTCACCGAGATCTTCTGAGCTAACCTCACCGAGATCTTCTGAGCTAACCTCACCGAGATCTTCTGAGCTAACCTCACTGAGATCTTCTGAGCTAACCTCATTGAGATCTTCTGAGCTAACCTCATTGAGATCTTCTGAGCTAACCTCATTGAGATCTTTTGTGCTAACCTCATTGAGATCTTCTGAGCTAACCTCACTGAGATCTTCTGAGCTAACCTCATTGAGATCTTCTGAGCTAACCTCATTGACATCTCTGAGCTAACCTCACTGAGATCTCTGAGCTAACCTCATTGAGATCTCTGAGCTAACCTCACCGAGATCTTCTGAGCTGACCTCATTGAGATCTTCTGAGCTAAACTCACTGAGATCTCTGAGCTAACCTCATTGAGATCTTGTGAGCTAACCTCATTGAGATCTTCTGAGCTAACCTCACCGAGGTCTTCTGAACTAACCTCACTGAGATCTTCTGAGCTAACCTCATTGAGATCTTCTGATCTAACCTCACTGAGATCTTCTGAGCTAACCTCATTGAGATCTTCTGAGCTAACCTCACCGAGATCTTCTGAGCTAACCTCACCGAGATCTTCTGAGCTAACCTCACCGAGATCTTCTGAGCTAACCTCACCGAGATCTTCTGAGCTAACCTCACTGAGATCTTCTGAGCTAACCTCACTGAGAATTTCTGAGCTAACCTCACCGAGATCTTCTGAGCTAACCTCACCGAGATCTTCTGAGCTAACCTCACCGAGATCTTCTGAGCTAACCTCACTGAGATCTTCTGAGCTAACCTCACTGAGATCTTCTGAGCTACTGTAACCACATTGAGATCTTCTGAGCTAACCTCACCGAGATCTTCTGAGCTAACCTCACTGAGATCTTCTGAGCTAACCTCACCGAGATCTTCTGAGCTAACCTCACTGAGATCTTCTGAGCTAACCTCACTGAGATTCCATGATTGATGTATGAAGCTTGTGTTAAAACCATGTTAGGGTGTAGGTTGTGTTCAGCAGGGTTCTGTTTAAGAGTACACAGTTTTTCTACTTGTCAGTGTTCCAGTCTGTCTGTTTCTCTGATTTGACAGAAACACAGCTGTAAGGTTTATTCTAAAATCCCCTCAGTGAGGGAACGCGAGCAAAAACCTTCTTCAGACTGGAACCAATAATCTTCTGTAATTCTGTTTTTTTAGACTTGTTCCACGTCTAGTAAAATGTTGACCTGAACACAGGAGAAGAGAACAGAAGGGTTAATGATACGGAGTCGAGCGGCAGGCCGTGGTGTTAAGGGGCAGTAGTGTGTGTGTGTGTGTGTGTGTGTGTGTGTGTCTCCAGAGTGTGTGAGGTTTTGGAGAACTGTGTGTGGACAGATTTATATGTGTTTCATTTGGAATGGAGCAGAAATACGTCAGGACAGCGGGGGGATTTCTGGAAGTCGTCTCCGCTTTCCCCGAGGTCAGCACTTTGTCCTGCTGAGGACATTATGAGGTGACAAGCGGCTTTAAAAAACGCTGATTTGTTGGACTGCTCTTTCTCCTTATTGGTTCTTATCCACACTCTCTTCAGTGATGTAGTGGTCCTACTCCACCAAACCCGTCTGTGACCATTTTTCCCATTTTTTTAAAGGAGCTGTGAGGCCACAAGTGGAAGCTCCACAATGTCCTGCTGTCCCTGGTTGGGGTCCATTGGCTGAGGTGCTATGGGGCTAATGTTGCTAACAAGTAATGTGTGATTTATAGCTACCAGTTTAACGTAATGGTCTTCATCAGACTCTCTATATTCTCTCTCGTCACGTTGAACGAACGCAACAACGAACAAATCTCAGTCTGTCATCAGTGTCGTAAACTCTTCTTTCCTGAAGATGTGGAGAACTTCGAGTTCCATCTTCACCTCTGACTGTTCCTCAGCACTGACACTGGAGACTCATTCGCAGTACGTTAATAAACCAGATTTCCACAACCAGATGTCACCACCATCAGCTAGCCGTACTAGCCACTTCCTGTTTCCCCAGCTCATAGAGGTGTAGGCACTTTCTGGTACAGAGACACTATATAAGGACTTCTTGGGTTTGTTTGTGTTTCGGAGTCGTACGAGATCTCAAACTCGGATCCCGTTCACTTTGGAGTTTGGGGTGTGTTTTTTTTTTTTTTTTTTTTTTTTGGTGAGTTGTTTTTTTTTAATGTGAGAATTTGTTACAGTAAAATTTGTAAAGTTGTCAAATTTTTATTTGTATTTATTTGTTGTTTTTTTATGCTTATATGCAACAAACAAGAAAGGAAGTGCTAGTTAAGGTGTTTCATGAACAAGTACGTCTTCAACCGTCGTTTGAGAATAGCCGGTGACTCAGCTGTCCGGACCCCTGGGGGAAGATTTATTTAGTGAGTATATCTTTGATAATTTACGTATCCATCTCAAGTTAGGGGGTCACGGTGGGTTAGTGGTTAGCATGTTCGCATCACACCTCCAGGGTTGGGGGTTCGATTCCCGCCTCCACCTTGTGTGTGTGGAGTTTGCATGTTCTCCCCGTGCCTCGGGGGTTTCCTCCGGGTACTACGGTTTCCTCCCCTGGTCCAAAGACATGCATGGTAGGTTGATTGGCATCTCTGGAAAATTGTCCGTAGTGTGTGTGTGTGTGTGTGAGTGAATGAGAGTGTGTGTGTGTCCTGTGATGGGTTGGCACTCCGTCCAGGGTGTATCCTGCCTCGATGCCCGATGACGCCTGACATAAGCACAGGCTCCCCGTGACCCGAGAAGTTCGGATAAGCGGTATGAATCTCAAGTTAAAGAATTATATTATAGTTCTATCTCTAATTCTTTATTGTCAGTTATTAGCATCAGTAGAATTCACTGACTAACTAAACCCATTTTGTGTGTTTGCTAATTAACCCAATCATGTTACTTACTTACTCACAAAGCAGGAAACTTTGTAGCTGGTAAATTGCTCGACTAATTTAGTTACAGATATTTAATAAACGACTCCACAAACTTGAACCGATTCTCATGTTAAAACATGTCGTGTTAAATGTGGTGCACTTAGCGTAATGCTAAACCGGTGTCTGTAAGCATTCCTTTGCTGTTAGAGTGAAGAAGCAGATTGGGTTTGGAAAGTGGACCATCAGCTTTTTGTCTGTTTGTTCCTCTAGCTTCAGCTTCTCCATGATGGGTTTAAGGTGTGTGTCTATGTTCAGGGACTTTTTTTGTTTGGACCACACAAGCATATTTAAGGTGCAACCAAACTTTTTTTTTAATAAGAGTTTTACCCCAAAGTCTCCTGCATGGTGTGGAATTACAGCAGGAACTTCATTTAGCCGCCTCTTCCTCTCAGGAGTGCACGGTTTGGAGGCCCTGCTTTAGCATGACGGCGACACGGAGCTGAAATATTAGTACAGGGCAGCCAAAGAAAAGACGTTAAGTTGAAGCTCTCTCACACACACACACACATACATACGCACAAGACACACACTCACACACACACACACACACACACACACACACACACACACACACACACACACACACACACACACACACACACACACACAGACATTACCATGTCCAGCAATGTAGGAAAAAAAACCCACAAGACTTCCCAGGACTGCGCCATAAAATTCTTAAGAGTTCGCAAAACCTCAACGATGTGGAAAAGACATGAGCTTCAATGCCGAGTCATCAACATGGTGACATTACGTCCTGCTAATAATTCCCTGCTGTAGCTCATTTCTTCGTGTCTGTAACGACAGCACTGACACACAGCAGGCCCCATCATGATTCACGGCTCCTGCTGCCCTTTCCATCGCCGCCGAGTTTAAAAAAAACCTTTCAGTAGAGAAGAGTTATGAGGTGTTACAGCAGGACTCCGACAATGTTTTTGTCTGCAATTGGATGTAATTATTAACGTGGTCACCACTTAGCAATGTTCGGTCCCCGCGTCCCTCCAAACAAGTCTATATGTCGAACACGACTGAAGGAACCGTTGTTTTTATATAACATTTCACTAAAAAAACGCCAAAAAACACCAAAACCCCTGAGCAAAGTGGCTATTTTCTTCTGCTGAGCGTCATTGCTGTGACAGAACTTTTTGTAAATGACTGCTCATGACAGTAATGATGATGACAGTAATAACAATGACAGTAATGATGATGACAGTAATGTTGATGACAGTAATGATGATGAGAGTAATAACAATGACAGTAATGATAATGACAGTAATGATGATGACAGTAATGATGATGACAGTAATGATAATGACAGTAATGATGATGACAGTAATGATAATGACAGTATTGATGATAACAGTAATGATAATGACAGTAATGATGATGACAGTAATAACAATGACAGTAATGACATTAAAGATGGAGAGTAATAACAGTAATGATAATGACAGTAATGATAATGACAGTAATGATGATGACAGTAATGATAATGACAGTAATGATGATGACAGTAATGATAATGACAGTAATGTTGATGACAGTAGTAACAATGACAGTAATGTTGATGACAGTAGTAACAATGACAGTAATGTTGATGACAGTAATGTTGATGACAGTAATGATGATGACAGTAATAACAATGACAGTAATGACATTAAAGATGGAGAGTAATAACAGTAATGATAATGACAGTAATGATGATGACAGTAATGATGATGACAGTAATGATAATGACAGTAATGATGATGACAGTAATAACAATGACAGTAATGATAATGACAGTAATGATGATGACAGTAATGATAATGACAGTAATGATGATGACAGTAATAACAATGACAGTAATGTTGATGACAGTAATGTTGATGACAGTAATGATGATGACAGTAATAACAATGACAGTAATGACATTAAAGATGGAGAGTAATAACAGTAATGATCCTTACTAATGTTAGCAGTAATAATGACAGTAATGAGTAGAACAGCCACTTACAATATCTGACAAAAGTAAGTACACCCCTCACATTTATGTAAATCCTCTAAGTCAAAATGTACCCAATTAGCCATTTTCTCTCTCCAGTGTCATGTGACCAGTTAGTGTGACAAGGTTTCAGGTGTGAATGGGAACAGGTGTGTTCAATTTGGTGTTATCTCTCTTTCACTCTCTCATACTGGTTACTGGAAGTGTAACATGGCACCTCATGGCAAAGACCGTGGCTAAGTGGTTTAAGGACAGGTTCCACTCAGAACAGGCCTCGCCGTCGTCCACCAAAGATGCTGAGTGCACGTGGTCAGCGTCATATCCAGAGGTTGTGTTTGGGAAATAGACGTATGAATGCCGCCAGCATTGCTGCAGAGGTTAAAGGGGTGGGGGGTTTCAGCCTGTCAGTGCTCAGACCATACGCCGCACACTCAGACCATACGCCGCACACTCAGACCATACGCCGCACACTCAGACCATACGCCGCACACTCAGACCATACGCCGCACACTCAGACCATACGCCGTACACTCAGACCATACGCCGCACTCTCAGACCATACGCCGTACACTCAGACCATACGCCGCACACTCAGACCATACGCCGCACACTCAGACCATACGCCGCACACTCAGACCATTCACTGCACACTCAGACCATACGCCGCACACTCAGACCATACGCCGCACACTCAGACCATACGCCGTACACTCAGACCATACGCCGCACACTCAGACCATACGCCGCACACTCAGACCATACGCCGCACACTCAGACCATACGCCGCACACTCAGACCATACGCCGCACACTCAGACCATACGCCGCACACTCAGACCATACGCCGCACACTCAGACCATACGCCGCACACTCAGACCATACGCCGCACACTCAGACCATTCACTGCACACTCAGACCATACGCCGCACACTCAGACCATACGCCGCACACTCAGACCATACGCCGCACACTCAGACCATACGCCGCACACTCAGACCATACGCCGCACACTCAGACCATACGCCGCACACTCAGACCATACGCCGCACACTCAGACCATACGCCGCACACTCAGACCATTCACTGCACACTCAGACCATACGCCGCACACTCAGACCATACGCCGCACACTCAGACCATACGCCGCACACTCAGACCATACGCCGCACACTCAGACCATTCACTGCACACTCAGACCATACGCCGCACACTCAGACCATACGCCGCACACTCAGACCATACGCCGCACACTCAGACCATACGCCGCACACTCAGACCATACGCCGCACACTCAGACCATACGCCGCACACTCAGACCATACGCCGCACACTCAGACCATTCACTGCACACTCAGACCATACGCCGCACACTCAGACCATTCACTGCACACTCAGACCATTCACTGCACACTCAGACCATTCACTGCACACTCAGACCATTCACTGCACACTCAGACCATTCACTGCACACTCAGACCATATGCCGCACACTCAGACCATTCACTGCACACTCAGACCATACGCCGCACACTCAGACCATATGCCGCACACTCAGACCATTCACTGCACACTCAGACCATACGCTGCACACTCAGACCATACGCCGCACACTCAGACCATTCACTGCACACTCAGACCATATGCCGCACACTCAGACCATTCACTGCACACTCAGACCATACGCCGCACACTCAGACCATTCACTGCACACTCAGACCATACGCCGCACACTCAGACCATACGCCGCACACTCAGACCATACGCCGCACACTCAGACCATACGCCGCACACTCAGACCATTCGCCGAAGGCAAGCAGACTGACATGGATTACTGGAACCATGTCCTGTGGTCTGATAAGACCAAGATAAACTTATTT
>NC_062521.1:32614370-32636870 GCF_022655615.1 Tachysurus fulvidraco | reverse complement strand
GAGTGAGTGAGTGAGTGAGTAAGTCAGCGAGTGACTGAGTGAGTGAGTCAGTGAGTGAGTGAGTGAGTGAGTGAGTAAGTCAGCGAGTGACTCAGTGAGTGAGTGAGTCAGTGAGTCAGTGAGTCAGTGGGTCAGTGAGTGAGTGAGTGAGTGAGTGAGTGAGTCAGTGAGTGAGTGAGTGAGTGATCGAGTGAGTGAGTGAGTGAATGAGTCAGTGAGTGAGTGAGTGAATGAGTCAGTGAGTGAGTGAGTGAGTGATTGAGTGAGTCAGTGAGTGATTGAGTGAGTGAGTGAGTGAGTGAGTGATTGAGTGAGTCAGTGAGTGAGTGAGTGAGTGAGTGAGTGAGTCAGTGAGTGAGTGAGTGAATGAGTCAGTGAGTGAGTGAGTGAGTGATTGAGTGAGTCAGTGAGTGATTGAGTGAGTGAGTGAGTGAGTGAGTGATTGAGTGAGTCAGTGAGTGAGTGAGTGAGTGAGTGAGTCAGTGAGTGAGTGATTGAGTGAGTCAGTGAGTGAGTGAGTGATCGAGTGATTGAGTGAGTCAGTGAGTGATTGAGTGATTGAGTGAGTCAGTGAGTGAGTGAGTGATTGAGTGAGTCAGTGAGTGAGTGAGTGAGTCAGTGAGTGAGTGAGTGATTGAGTGAGTCAGTGAGTGAGTGAGTGATTGAGTGAGTCAGTGAGTGAGTGAGTGATTGAGTGATTGAGTGAGTCAGTGAGTGAGTGAGTGATTGAGTCAGTGAGTGATTGAGTGAGTCAGTGAGTCAGTGATTGAGTGGTTTGTGGTGTAGATAATAATGTAGAAACTCTTCAGTTGTTCACTGTTAATATTCTAAAGAGAATAAAACAGAAATATTAGAAACTATACTGAATAATAATAATAAAGTAGAAATATAAAGATATACATTTTAATATCTAAAATAATATAATGTAATATAATTATTTAGAGATTGTAGAAGTCTGATCTTCTCTGCAGTGTCAGTCGCAGCTCTGAGAAACATCTGAGTGCTGAGACCAACCTCTCAAACCTCTCTACATCCACGTCCCTGTGAATGAGCGGTTCCTCCTGTTCTAGCTTATTAATCAGCACTAATCCAGAAGTCCACCACACTGTGGTGTGTTAATAACCTGAAGATGTTCTCCAGAGTCTGTAACATCAGGGGTCACGGTCAGGAGAGTTTAAAAGGCTCAACAGGAAAACAGTTAAATTTAAGGTGAGGTTTAAAGATGCAGGTTCTGCAGATGGTCAGAGTGTAAAGAAAGAGATCCAGAGGGAGAGAGAAGAGCAGCAACAGCACCAAAAGGTGGAGAAACAAAGAAGAAAACAAGGCTGGTGAGCCCGAGGGTCCGTGTGGGCTGCTGAGGTCGAAGAGCAGATAGACGTGAAGGAGTCGATGATTAACACACTCCCTAAGTGAGGAGAAGAGTTCTGAGGTGAGCTGGAGCTCAGGAATCTGGGCAAGGTGATGGTGAGAAGCTGAGCAGCTGAGCAGCTGAAGAACTGAAGAACTGAAGGTGAAGAAGTGAAGATCCCTGCTACAGCTTGGAGGTGAAGGTGTTCGAAGTTAGAATTGTACTTTAGAGTTTAGAGTTTAGGATTAGGGTTTGAGGCTTGATTTAGGGCATGAGGTTGTACTATGATTTGGAAATATGATTTAGACATCGGGATTAGGGATTAAGGTTGGAGTTTGGGATTAAAGTTTAGAGTATAGGATTAAGGTTGGAGTTTGGGATTAAAGGTTAGAGTATAGGATTAAGGTTGGAGTTTGGGATTAAAGGTTAGAGTATAGGATTAAGGTTGGAGTTTGGGATTAAAGTTTGGGATTAAAGTTTAGAGTATAGGATTAAGGTTGGAGTTTGGGATTAAAGTTTGGGATTAAAGTTTAGAGTATAGGATTAAGGTTGGAGTTTGGGATTAAAGTTTGGGATTAAAGTTTAGAGTATAGGATTAAGGATGGAGTTTGGGATTAAAGTTTAGAGTATAGTATTAAGGTTGGAGTTTGGGATTAAAGTTTAGAGTATAGGATTAAAGTTTTTGGGATTAAGGGGGATTAAGGAGTAGGATTAAAGTTTAGAGTATAGGATTAAGGTTGGAGTTTGGGATTAAAGTTTAGAGTATAGGATTAAGGTTGGAGTTTGGGATTAAAGTTTAGAGTATAGGATTAAGGTTGGAGTTTGGGATTAAAGTTTAGAGTATAGGATTAAGGTTGGAGTTTGGGATTAGGGATTGTGGTAATGGATCAGAAGGAGATTTTAGGGAGATTGGGATTAATGACTGGAGTTTGATTCAGGATTTTAACAATAAAGTTATACAGTATGATGTAAGTAATGATATAAACCAGGTATATGTTTGAAAAAGAACAACATAAGATCTAGAACCTTAAATGTTTCCTCAACAAAAGGTTTCCCCTTCAGAGAAATGTCTTGGGTTTAAGGATTAGGGTTTAAATACAGAGTTCTTTATCAGACCTAAGTGATAATAATACAGAAGTGTACAGCAGGTTCTCTTTCAGAGAGGGTTCTAAGTTTAACAGAGGAGATTTGATCCAGAGAACCATGGAAGAACCTTTGTGGGGTTTAGTGATTGCTTTTCAGTAGAACCCATTTGGAATTTACGGATTTTTCCTTCCAGTAAATCTAACTGTTGGGTTCTTTAGTTGTTCCTGTGGGGCAAACGTATAGATTATATCCTCCAGCAGTGTGTATAACCCTTAAAGGACCCTGTGTAGTGGACGTGTAGTAACTGCGTATTTAAATAGATGTGATATGAATGAAGGTGTAATTAATGTGAATGTTCCACACGCAGCAGAAACGGTTCACACGAGTGTGTCAGTGTGTGATTGTTCTGTGTTATCGGAGCTTGTTATCGGACGGAGGCTGTTACTCCGAGCGAGAGGTCTAAGTGGAGCCTGAAACCGCCCTGACCGATGCTCGCTGTATTTTCTGCCTCGTAGCACACCAAAGTAAAATCACTTGTCAAGTCGAGGTGTCGAAGCCTTGACAAGACGCCCGGTGACATTTCAGCTCCAAAGAGCAAGTGTCTCGCAACCGACTGGTCAAATATCAAATAATAGGTCAAGCAGGGAGGAGTCGAGCGGCCGCCTCGCCGAGGCAGCGAGCCTGACAGGTGCATGCGGATCGGGACGGAGCCGCCACTGTAGGGCAACCAAACACACAGCGCCTGCGTCTTACTGACTTCACACACTGACACTGATTAATCCCCCGGAACCGACTCGACACGTCCACCTCCATGCCGTCCTTTACACATTTAGACATTTACACATCTGACTGAACATGGAGCTGTGCTTCAATCACACAAACATTCAGGTTCTCTAAACAAACAAACAAACAAACAAACAAACAAACAAACAAACATAAATCCCTCTATCCGAAAGCCTTTGTTTAGTTTTTTTGGGGTCGCTGTTATAGGAAAAGAACCGACTGTAGGCTGATGTGAGGGAGACGGAGCTACTGTTAACATCGAGGACAAGAAGCTTTAACTGAATAAAGAACATGTTGTAAAATCGATCTGTTTAACGTGTCACTTCCTGTTGTCACTTCCTGTTGTCACTTCCTGTTGTCACTTCCTGTTGTCACTTCCTGTTGTCACTTCCTGTTGTCACTTCCTGTTATAGCAGCTATAAACACTCGTTCCCTCACCAGTCTTTTTCTTTATTCTCTCTTTTTATTCTTAAGTTAATAAAAGGAAAATCTCAGTTTGAAATGTTACTGAAAAACACTCACTATCTATCTATCTATCTATCTATCTATCTATCTATCTATCTATCTATCTATCTATCTATCTAATATCTAATAGATCTATTGAGTAATGTATATTATGTGTGTGTGTTTAAGAGTAAAATAGTTACTAAGTGATTAATTGTGAGCTTTAATCTGATTTGTTGTTTATTATCATGTTGTTTTGTCCCTCCCGCTGAACCCCCCCCCCCTCCACCTCTCTTTGTGTGGGTTTCTGAGTGAAATGAATGTTGGCATGGTGAAGAGTAGAAAAGCAATAATGCATTAGCCGTTAGCGTTAACTTACCTGTCAGGACCATGATGTAAACCAGAGTCAGAAAAAAAACATTCTCTCTGTCCATCTCTCTCTCTCTCTCTGTTCATCTCTCTGTCCATCTCTCTCTCTCTCTCTCTCTCTCTCTCTCTCTAGTCGGAATAAATATTTAACACTGAGGAGTGTAACCTACAGCGTGTCATGTCACGGCCCTGATTAGGCCGAGGGGCGACCTCGCACTCTCCCGACACGGGAATCCCTTTTAATCTTTAACCCTTACCTGCTCGACTAATCCTAATCAGAACCGTTTCTCTTCCACACCCCATGGTTTTAGTGTCATTTCTGAAATCAAGTCCATGCAGGCTAATGAGAGTGAGATGCTAACTGAGAGATTTAGTCGGCTTCGGTCTTTGTAGTCATTACTGTGTGAAAGGAACTGCTTCAGAATTCACATAATGACAATTTAAATGAATCATTTTACAAGATAAAGGTTTACAAATGTTTTACATAGTGAAATTATACCGTACATCTAGCCCCGACATTTAGAATGATTATTTTTGGTTTCTTTTTTTTTTTTACAAAAATAAAGTGCAGCTTTTTGTAAACAAAGTTTAAAGGAATTTTTCTACAAAGATTTATAATAAATTACCAAGGAAAGATTTTTAAAAAATTGTATTAAATGATATAAAACAAATAGATGGCACACATAGACTGAACCTTTATTTCCATACAGTCCCGTGTTTGTGTTGTGTTTGATGGAGCCTTGAGTGAATTTTAATGAAATGGGAATGAGAGAGAAGTGTCAAATGGCCTGACAACCATCAAGGCAGCGTGGCGAAGTCGGAATAAATATTTAACACTGAGGAGTGTAACCTACAGCGTGTCATGTCACGGCCCTGATTAGGCCGAGGGGCGACCTCGCACTCTCCCGACACGGGAATCCCTTTTAATCTTTAACCCTTACCTGCTCGACTAATCCTAATCAGAACCGTTTCTCTTCCACACCCCATGGTTTTAGTGTCATTTCTGAAATCAAGTCCATGCAGGCTAATGAGAGTGAGATGCTAACTGAGAGATTTAGTCGGCTTCGGTCTTTGTAGTCATTACTGTGTGAAAGGAACTGCTTCAGAATTCACATAATGACAATTTAAATGAATCATTTTACAAGATAAAGGTTTACAAATGTTTTACATACTGAAATTATACCGTACATCTAGCCCCGACATTTAGAATGATTATTTTTGGTTTCTTTTTTTTTTTACAAAAATAAAGTGCAGCTTTTTGTAAACAAAGTTTAAAGGAATTTTTCTACAAAGATTTATAATAAATTACCAAGGAAAGATTTTTAAAAAATTGTATTAAATGATATAAAACAAATAGATGGCACACATGGACTGAACCTTTATTTCCATACAGTCCCGTGTTTGTGTGTGTGTGTGTGTGTGTGTGTGTGTGTGTGTGTGTGTGTGTGTGTGTGTAGGTTTAGGAGCCTCAGAGGTCTTTTCACATGTCCCCGTTCCCCCTGCAGTTTGACACGAGGCCCCTCAGGACCCTGTGTGTCCCTCCTGCTTCTGCTCAGCATTCATTTTATTTCACTTTGATCATCGTATCGATCCGCTCAGCGCTTGGCTTTTATTTATTTTTTTTACTAACAATGTTAGGTGACAGAATTTAAAGGAGCAGTTTGGAAAAAATTTGAAATGAAAAGAAAAATCTAAAATCTAGGTTTAGTGTTTGTTCAGTTTCACATCAGAAAGCACAGTGAAAATGGACATTTATAGGAGACGTGTCTCATTCTAACGTTCTGATATAGTAACATAGTGATACAGAAGTTGGTAATAGAGTGACATAAAGACATAGTGATACAGTAAGGTGGTAATAGAGTGATATAATAACATAGTGATACAGTAAAGTGGTAATAGAGTGATATAAAGACATAGTGATATAATAAGGTGGTAATAGAGTGATATAATAACAGAGTGATACAGTAAAGTGGTAATAGAGTGATATAATGACATAGTGATACAGTAATGTGGTAATAGAGTGATATAATAACATAGTGATACAGAAGGTGGTAATAGAGTGATATGATAACAAATTGATACAGTAGGTTGGTAATAGAGTGATATAATGTCATATTGATATAATAAGGTGGTAATAGAGTGATATAATAACATAGTGATACAGTAAGGTGGTAATAGAGTGATACTCCCCTTCAGCCACAGCTCACAACCTTGGGGTAACCATGGACAATCAACTGTCCTTTTCCTCTCATGTTGCTAATGTGACTCGCTCATGTCGGTTTCTTCTCTACAACATTAGAAGGATTCGGCCATTTTTGTCCACACAGACTGCTCAGGTACTTGTTCAGTCTCTTGTCATTTCTAGACTGGATTACTGTAACACACAGCTGGCAGGTCTACCTATGAACTCAATCCGTCCTCTGCAAATGATCCAAAATGCAGCTGCCCGGCTTGTTTTCAACCTGCCAAAGTTCTCCATACCACCCCACTGCTGCGATCCCTCCACTGCCTTCCGGTAGCTGCACGCATCCGATTCAAAACACTGATGCTGGCCTACAAAGCCAAAAATGGACCAGCACCCTCTTACCTCAAAGCCCTCATCATTCCTCACACTGCACCCCACACCCTCCGATCTACCAGCACTGCTCGACTGGTTCCACCATCTCTCAGGGTAAGAGGCAAGTATACTACAAGACTCTTCTCTGTTCTGGCACCGAGGTGGTGGAATGAACTTCCCCTAGAGGTCCGGACAGCTGAGTCACTGGATATTTTCAAGCAGCGGTTGAAGACCTACTTATTCAGGAAATATTTCAACTAGCACTGACACAGTGATACAGTAACACAATGATACAGTAACACAATGATACACTAACACAGTGATACAGTAACACAATGATACAGTAACACAATGATACAGTAACACAGTGATACAGTAAAACAGTGATACAGAAACACAATGATACACTAACACAGTGATACAGTAAAACAGTGATGCACTAACACAATGATACAGTAACACAATGATACAGAAACACAATGATACACTAACACAGTGATACAGAAACACAATGATACAGTAACACAGTGATACAGTAACACAGTGATACAGTAACACAGTGATACAGAAACACAATGATACACTAACACAGTGATACAGAAACACAATGATACAGTAAAACAGTGATACAGTAACACAATGATACACTAACACAGTGATACAGAAACACAATGATACAGTAACACAGTGATACAGTAACACAGTGATACAGTAACACAGTGATACAGAAACACAATGATACACTAACACAGTGATACAGAAACACAATGATACAGTAACACAGTGATACACTAACACAGTGATACAGTAACACAGTGATACAGTAACACAGTGATACAGTAACACAGTGATACAGAAACACAATGATACACTAACACAGTGATACAGAAACACAATGATACACTAACACAGTGATACACTAACACAGTGATACAGTAACACAATGATACACTAACAATGATACAGTAACACAGTGATACACTAACACAGTGATACAGTAACACAATGATACACTAACAGTGATACAGTAACACAGTGATACAGAAACACAATGATACACTAACACAGTAATACAGTAACACAATGATACAGAAACACAATGATACACTAACACAGTGATGCAGTAACACAATGATACACTAACACAGTGATACAGTAACACAATGATACACTAACACAGTGATACAGTAACAGAGTGACACACTAACACAGTGATACAGAAACACATTGATACAGTAACACAGTGATACAGAAACACAATGATACACTAACACAGTGATACAGAAACACAATGATACAGTAACACAGTGATACAGTAACACAATGATACACTAACACAGTGATACAGTAACACAGTGATACAGTAACACAGTGATACAGTAACACAGTGATACAGAAACACAATGATACACTAACACAGTGATACAGAAACACAATGATACACTAACACAGTGATACACTAACACAGTGATACAGTAACACAATGATACACTAACAATGATACAGTAACACAGTGATACACTAACACAGTGATACAGTAACACAATGATACACTAACAGTGATACAGTAACACAATGATACAGAAACACAATGATACACTAACACAGTGATGCAGTAACACAATGATACACTAACACAGTGATACAGTAACACAATGATACACTAACACAGTGATACAGTAACAGAGTGACACACTAACACAGTGATACAGAAACACATTGATACAGTAACACAGTGATACAGTAACACAATGATACAGTAACACAGTGGTACAGTAACACAATGATACACTAACACAGTGATACAGTAACACAGTGATACACTAACACAGTGATACAGTAACACAGTGATACACTAACACAGTGATACATTAACACAGTGATACAGTAACGCAGTGATACACTAACACAGTGATACATTAACACAGTGATACAGTAACACAGTGATACACTAACACAGTGATACAGTAACACAATGATACAGTAACACAATGATACACTAACACAGTGATACAGTAACACAATGATACAGTAACACAATGATACAGTAACAGAGTGATACAGTAAAACAGTGATACAGAAACACAATGATACACTAACACAGTGATGCACTAACACAGTGATACAGAAACACAATGATACAGTAACACAGTGATACAGTAACACAATGATACAGTAACACAGTGATACAGTAACACAATGATACACTAACACAGTGATACACTAACACAGTGATACAGTAACACAGTGATACACTAACACAGTGATACAGTAACACAGTGATACAGAAACACAATGATACACTAACACAGTGATACAGAAACACAATGATACACTAACACAGTGATACACTAACACAGTGATACAGTAACACAATGATACACTAACAATGATACAGCAACACAGTGATACACTAACACAGTGATACAGTAACACAATGATACACTAACACAGTGATACAGAAACACAATGATACACTAACACAGTGATAAAGTAACACAATGATACAGAAACACAATGATACACTAACACAGTGATACAGTAACACAATGATACACTAACACAGTGATACAGTAACACAATGATACACTAACACAGTGATACAGTAACACAGTGATACAGTAAAACAGTGATACAGAAACACAGTGATACAGTAACACAGTGATACAGAAACACAGTGATACAGTAACACAGTGATACAGAAACACATTGATACAGTAACACAGTGATACAGTAACACAATGATACAGTAACACAGTGATACAGTAACACAATGATACACTAACACAGTGATACATTAACACAGTGATACAGAAACAAAGGATACACTAACACAGTGATACAGTAACACAGTGATACAGTAACACAGTGATAGAGTAACACAATGATACAGTAACACAATGATACACTAACACAGTGATACAGTAACACAATGATACAGTAACACAATGATACAGTAACACAATGATACAGTAACACAGTGATACAGTAAAACAGTGATACAGAAACACAATGATACACTAACACAGTGATGCACTAACACAGTGATACAGAAACACAATGATACAGTAACACAGTGATACAGTAACACAATGATACAGTAACACAGTGATACAGTAACACTATGATACACTAACACAGTGATACACTAACACAGTGATACAGTAACACAGTGATACACTAACACAGTGATACAGTAACACAGTGATACAGAAACACAATGATACACTAACACAGTGATACACTAACACAGTGATACAGTAACACAATGATATACTAACACAGTGATACATTAACACAGTGATACAGAAACACAGGATACACTAACACAGTGATACAGTAACACAGTGATACAGTAACACAGTGATAGAGTAACACAATGATACAGTAACACAATGATACACTAACACAATGATACAGTAACACAATGATACAGTAACACAATGATACAGTAACACAGTGATACAGTAAAACAGTGATACAGAAACACAATGATACACTAACACAGTGATGCACTAACACAGTGATACAGAAACACAATGATACAGTAACACAGTGATACAGTAACACAATGATACAGTAACACAGTGATACAGTAACACAGTGATACAGTAACACAATGATACAGTAACACAGTGATACAGAAACACAATGATACACTAACACAGTGATACACTAACACAGTGATACAGTAACACAATGATACACTAACACAGTGATACATTAACACAGTGATACAGAAACACAGGATACACTAACACAGTGATACAGTAACACAGTGATACAGTAACACAGTGATAGAGTAACACAATGATACAGTAACACAATGATACACTAACACAATGATACAGTAACACAATGATACAGTAACACAATGATACAGTAACACAGTGATACAGTAAAACAGTGATACAGAAACACAATGATACACTAACACAGTGATGCACTAACACAGTGATACAGAAACACAATGATACAGTAACACAGTGATACAGTAACACAATGATACAGTAACACAGTGATACAGTAACACAATGATACAGAAACACAATGATACACTAACACAGTGATGTAGTAACACAATGATACACTAACACAGTGATACAGTAACACAATGATACACTAACACAGTGATACAGTAACAGAGTGACACACTAACACAGTGATACAGAAACACATTGATACAGTAACACAGTGATACAGTAACACAATGATACAGTAACACAGTGGTACAGTAACACAATGATACACTAACACAGTGATACAGTAACACAGTGATACACTAACACAGTGATAGAGTAACACAGTGATACACTAACACAGTGATACATTAACACAGTGATACAGTAACACAGTGATACACTAACACAGTGATACATTAACACAGTGATACAGTAACACAGTGATACACTAACACAGTGATACAGTAACACAATGATACAGTAACACAATGATACACTAACACAGTGATACAGTAACACAATGATACAGTAACACAATGATACAGTAACACAGTGATACAGTAAAACAGTGATACAGAAACACAATGATACACTAACACAGTGATGCAGTAACACAGTGATACAGAAACACAATGATACAGTAACACAGTGATACAGTAACACAATGATACAGTAACACAGTGATACAGTAACACAATGATACACTAACACAGTGATACACTAACACAGTGATACAGTAACACAGTGATACACTAACACAGTGATACAGTAACACAGTGATACAGAAACACAATGATACACTAACACAGTGATACAGAAACACAATGATACACTAACACAGTGATACACTAACACAGTGATACAGTAACACAATGATACACTAACAATGATACAGCAACACAGTGATACACTAACACAGTGATACAGTAACACAATGATACACTAACACAGTGATACAGAAACACAATGATACACTAACACAGTGATAAAGTAACACAATGATACAGAAACACAATGATACACTAACACAGTGATACAGTAACACAATGATACACTAACACAGTGATACAGTAACACAATGATACACTAACACAGTGATACAGTAACACAGTGATACAGTAACACAGTGATACAGAAACACAGTGATACAGTAACACAGTGATACAGAAACACAGTGATACAGTAACACAGTGATACAGAAACACATTGATACAGTAACACAGTGATACAGTAACACAATGATACAGTAACACAGTGATACAGTAACACAATGATACACTAACACAGTGATACATTAACACAGTGATACAGAAACACAGGATACACTAACACAGTGATACAGTAACACAGTGATACAGTAACACAGTGATAGAGTAACACAATGATACAGTAACACAATGATACACTAACACAGTGATACAGTAACACAATGATACAGTAACACAATGATACAGTAACACAATGATACAGTAACACAGTGATACAGTAAAACAGTGATACAGAAACACAATGATACACTAACACAGTGATGCACTAACACAGTGATACAGAAACACAATGATACAGTAACACAGTGATACAGTAACACAATGATACAGTAACACAGTGATACAGTAACACAATGATACACTAACACAGTGATACACTAACACAGTGATACAGTAACACAGTGATACACTAACACAGTGATACAGTAACACAGTGATACAGAAACACAATGATACACTAACACAGTGATACACTAACACAGTGATACAGTAACACAATGATACACTAACAATGATACAGCAACACAGTGATACACTAACACAGTGATACAGTAACACAGTGATACACTAACACAGTGATACATTAACACAGTGATACAGTAACACAGTGATACACTAACACAGTGATACAGTAACACAGTGATACAGTAACACAGTGATACACTAACACAGTGATACATTAACACAGTGATACAGTAACACAATGATACACTAACAATGATACAGCAACACAGTGATACACTAACACAGTGATACAGTAACACAGTGATACACTAACACAGTGATACATTAACACAGTGATACAGTAACAGTGATACACTAACACAGTGATACAGTAACACAGTGATACACTAACACAGTGATACACTAACACAGTGATACATTAACACAGTGATACAGAAACACAGGATACAGTAACACAGTGATACAGTAACACAGTGATACAGTAACACAGTGATACACTAACACAGCGATACAGAAACACAGGATACAGTAACACAATGATACAGTAACACAGTGATACAGTAAAACAGTGATACACTAACACAGTGATACAGAAACACAGGATACACTAACACAGTGATACAGTAACACAATGATACAGTAACACAGTGGTACAGTAACACAATGATACAGTAACACAGTGGTACAGTAACACAATGATACACTAACACAGTGGTACAGTAACACAATGATACACTAACACAGTGATACAGTAAAACAGTGATACAGAAACACAGTGGTACAGTAACACAGTGATACACTAACACAGTGATACAGAAACACAATGATACAGTAACACAATGATACACTAACACAGTGATACAGTAACACAATGATACAGTAACACAATGATACAGTAACAGAGTGATACAGTAAAACAGTGATACAGAAACACAATGATACACTAACACAGTGATGCACTAACACAGTGATACAGAAACACAATGATACAGTAACACAGTGATACAGTAACACAATGATACAGTAACACAGTGATACAGTAACACAATGATACACTAACACAGTGATACACTAACACAGTGATACAGTAACACAGTGATACACTAACACAGTGATACAGTAACACAGTGATACAGAAACACAATGATACACTAACACAGTGATACAGAAACACAATGATACACTAACACAGTGATACACTAACACAGTGATACAGTAACACAATGATACACTAACAATGATACAGCAACACAGTGATACACTAACACAGTGATACAGTAACACAATGATACACTAACACAGTGATACAGAAACACAATGATACACTAACACAGTGATAAAGTAACACAATGATACAGAAACACAATGATACACTAACACAGTGATACAGTAACACAATGATACACTAACACAGTGATACAGTAACACAATGATACACTAACACAGTGATACAGTAACACAGTGATACAGTAACACAGTGATACAGAAACACAGTGATACAGTAACACAGTGATACAGAAACACAGTGATACAGTAACACAGTGATACAGAAACACATTGATACAGTAACACAGTGATACAGTAACACAATGATACAGTAACACAGTGATACAGTAACACAATGATACACTAACACAGTGATACATTAACACAGTGATACAGAAACACAGGATACACTAACACAGTGATACAGTAACACAGTGATACAGTAACACAGTGATAAAGTAACACAATGATACAGTAACACAATGATACACTAACACAGTGATACAGTAACACAATGATACAGTAACACAATGATACAGTAACACAATGATACAGTAACACAGTGATACAGTAAAACAGTGATACAGAAACACAATGATACACTAACACAGTGATGCACTAACACAGTGATACAGAAACACAATGATACAGTAACACAGTGATACAGTAACACAATGATACAGTAACACAGTGATACAGTAACACAATGATACACTAACACAGTGATACACTAACACAGTGATACAGTAACACAGTGATACACTAACACAGTGATACAGTAACACAGTGATACAGAAACACAATGATACACTAACACAGTGATACACTAACACAGTGATACAGTAACACAATGATACACTAACACAGTGATACATTAACACAGTGATACAGAAACACAGGATACACTAACACAGTGATACAGTAACACAGTGATACAGTAACACAGTGATAGAGTAACACAATGATACAGTAACACAATGATACACTAACACAATGATACAGTAACACAATGATACAGTAACACAATGATACAGTAACACAGTGATACAGTAAAACAGTGATACAGAAACACAATGATACACTAACACAGTGATGCACTAACACAGTGATACAGAAACACAATGATACAGTAACACAGTGATACAGTAACACAATGATACAGTAACACAGTGATACAGTAACACAATGATACACTAACACAGTGATACACTAACACAGTGATACAGTAACACAGTGATACACTAACACAGTGATACAGTAACACAGTGATACAGAAACACAATGATACACTAACACAGTGATACACTAACACAGTGATACAGTAACACAATGATACACTAACAATGATACAGCAACACAGTGATACACTAACACAGTGATACAGTAACACAGTGATACACTAACACAGTGATACATTAAACACAGTGATACAGTAACACAGTGATACACTAACACAGTGATACAGTAACACAGTGATACAGTAACACAGTGATACACTAACACAGTGATACATTAACACAGTGATACAGTAACACAATGATACACTAACAATGATACAGCAACACAGTGATACACTAACACAGTGATACAGTAACACAGTGATACACTAACACAGTGATACATTAACACAGTGATACAGTAACAGTGATACACTAACACAGTGATACAGTAACACAGTGATACACTAACACAGTGATACACTAACACAGTGATACATTAACACAGTGATACAGAAACACAGGATACAGTAACACAGTGATACAGTAACACAGTGATACAGTAACACAGTGATACACTAACACAGCGATACAGAAACACAGGATACAGTAACACAATGATACAGTAACACAGTGATACAGTAAAACAGTGATACACTAACACAGTGATACAGAAACACAGGATACACTAACACAGTGATACAGTAACACAATGATACAGTAACACAGTGGTACAGTAACACAATGATACAGTAACACAGTGGTACAGTAACACAATGATACACTAACACAGTGGTACAGTAACACAATGATACACTAACACAGTGATACAGTAAAACAGTGATACAGAAACACAGTGGTACAGTAACACAGTGATACACTAACACAGTGATACAGAAACACAGTGGTACAGTAACACAGTGATACACTAACACAGTGATACAGAAACACAGTGGTACAGTAACACAATGATACACTAACACAGTGATACAGTAACACAGTGATACACTAACACAGTGATACATTAACACAGTGATACAGTAACACAGTGATACACTAACACAGTGATACAGTAACACAGTGATACACTAACACAGTGATACATTAACACAGTGATACAGAAACACAGGATACAGTAACACAATGATACAGTAACACAGTGATACAGTAACACAGTGATACACTAACACAGTGATACAGAAACACAGGATACACTAACACAGTGATGCACTAACACAGTGATACAGTAACACAATGATACAGTAACACAGTGGTACAGTAACACAATGATACACTAACACAGTGATACAGTAACACAGTGATACACTAACACAGTGATACATTAACACAGTGATACAGTAACACAGTGATACACTAACACAGTGATACAGTAACACAGTGATACAGTAACACAGTGATACACTAACACAGTGATACATTAACACAGTGATACAGAAACACAGGATACAGTAACACAGTGATACAGTAACACAGTGATACAGTAACACAGTGATACACTAACACAGCGATACACTAACACAGCGATACACTAACACAGTGATACAGAAACACAGGATACATTAACACAATGATACAGTAACACAGTGATACAGTAACACAGTGATACACTAACACAGCGATACACTAACACAGTGATACAGAAACACAGGATACACTAACACAGTGATGCACTAACACAGTGATACAGTAACACAGTGATACACTAACACAGCGATACACTAACACAGCGATACAGAAACACAGGATACACTAACACAGTGATGCACTAACACAGTGATACAGTAACACAATGATACAGTAACACAGTGGTACAGTAACACAATGATACACTAACACAGTGATACAGTAACACAGTGATACACTAACACAGTGATACATTAACACAGTGATACAGTAACACAGTGATACACTAACACAGTGATACAGTAACACAGTGATACAGTAACACAGTGATACACTAACACAGTGATACATTAACACAGTGATACAGAAACACAGGATACAGTAACACAGTGATACAGTAACACAGTGATACAGTAACACAGTGATACACTAACACAGCGATACACTAACACAGCGATACACTAACACAGTGATACAGAAACACAGGATACACTAACACAGTGATGCACTAACACAGTGATACAGTAACACAGTGATACACTAACACAGCGATACACTAACACAGTGATACAGAAACACAGGATACACTAACACAGTGATACAGAAACACAGTGATACACTAACACAGCGATACACTAACACAGTGATACAGAAACACAGGTTACACTAACACAGTGATACAGAAACACAGTGATACACTAACACAGCGATACACTAACACAGTGATACAGAAACACAGGATACACTAACACAGTGATGCACTAACACAGTGATACAGTAACACAGTGATACACTAACACAGCGATACACTAACACAGCGATACAGAAACACAGGATACACTAACACAGTGATGCGCTAACACAGTGATACACTACTGTAATATCTGGACACGGTATAAAATCCAAAGCATAGTCATATTTTACACAAAACATATGAAGCCCCCCCCCCCGCCTGTAAAATCTCTCGGCATAGTCAAAACAGATAAAAACTACACAAAAACTTTCTGTAAAAAATCAGTTACAAGTTTTGATGAAATGTCACTATATGAGAACAATATGTCTGAGTTTATTGGCAGGTTTAATATCCTGAGAAATACTGAGTAAGAGGGCAGTAAAAGAGCTGTAAAAGAATAAAAGAGCAAGCCACAGTGCCAGGCTGAGCATGTAGCATTAGCACTGTGTGTGTATGTGTGTGTGTGTGTATGTAAATGTACTCTCATTAATGCAGAACACAGGGGGATCTGCAGTCTCTCAGAGTTAAACCGCTTTTGAGTGCAGTGCTAAACTTTTGCCCTCTGGTGTCAAACGATTTTCTAAAATTATTTAAATTTTTTATCTTCATTCTTTTAACGACTGATTTAATTTGTGTAATAAATTATCAGTTATCTATGCTAACAAAAATCTCCCTCTTTTATACTTGTGTACATAGTTACACACACACACACACACACACACACACAAACAGACACTCACATACACATACACACACACCGACACACACACGTACACACACAGGTACACACACAGGTACACGCACACACACACTCACACACAAACACATGCACACACACAGACACACACATGTATACACACACACACAGACACACAGAGAGACACACACACACACACACACACACACACACACACACACACACACACACACAGGGAGTGTAATGAGTTGTGCATATGGATCCAGGCTGCAGCTGCGTAGCTCTGAGTTTTATTGGGAGGTTTATTGAGGTCGAACATTTCTACTGTAACTCAATTTGTGATTTTCATGCCAGTATTAACCTCAACATTGATTTGTGCCACTCGCTCCTGCTGTAAGGAACTTCACCAACTGACAACTGGAACCAACAGGAGCTGGAGTCAGTGTGTGTGTGTGTGTGTGTGTGTGTGAGTTTGTGTGTGTGTGTGTGTGTGTGTGTGTGTGTTTACTTGTGTATTTCCACTGAACGTGGTCAGAACCCACAGTGGGAAAATCTATAGCCATAATCTAAAATAGACACACTGAGGTCAGAACAAGAAAAAAAACACACAGGAGGAGTGAAGATGGAGAAGAACCAGGAAACCGGAGAACCTGAAGACACCGATGCTGTTTATACAGCGTAACGATCTGAAACGTCTGTGTGGTGATGAAGCCTGGTACAGGAACATGGGCGTGGTCTGCCTGGAGAACAGGGATGGAGGAGGTGTGAATGATTAACTCCGCCCACAGATGAGACCACCATAGTGACCCTGTGAGCAGAATAATACCACTGTTCTGTTAGGGATGGAGTTAGAGGGTCAATAAAATAAATCAGCTGTATCATGTACACAATGTATGATCCTTCATCACCGTACGCACGAGTACTAAAGCTTTCACACACAACTTTACTGATAAATCTAAAGGATCAAACCTGAGAGAGCAAGAGTTTAACTTCTGTTTAACTTCCACACCTCATGCAGGTGCAAAAATTACAATGTTGTATAGAGAAACACTTTTATTTAATATATATACTGTATATGTGAATCTATCACACACACACACACACACACACACACACACACACACACACGTATATAAATTTGAGCTAGATTTAGGACAAGGTTGTGAGCGGGAACAGAGAGTTTGCTGGTGTTTTTTGGGGCTTTGCTGTCAAAGCAAAATAAATAAATAAATAAATAAATAAATGTAATCATGTTTCAGCTACAGCCAAGAAAGTGAAAGTGTAGATAATGTGACTACAGCAGCGTCTTCTGTTGTAGTGGGAACTGTGGGGCTTCAGTTACAAGTCATTCACTGTCACGTATGAGAGAGAGAGAGAGAGAGAGAGAGAGAGAGAGAGAGAGAGAGAGAGGGAGAGAGAGAGAGGGCGAGAGAAAGAGAGAGAGGGAGAGAGAGAGAGAGAGAGAGCTATGGGCGATAGAAGAGAGAGAGAGTAGAGATCACTTATGAGATAGTGTGCAAGAGATACGAGCTACAGACCGATAGATGAGCTATCGTACTAAGTGTGCGGGCTCACGTAGAGCTCGCGTGTCCGAGACATCTCGACACTTTTTCTACTCTATTTCTCGTCTCTCTTTCTTTTCTCCTTCTCTCTCTCCTCTCTCTCTCTCTCTCTCTCTCTCTCTCTCGATCTCTCTCTCTTTCCCTCTCTCGTCCATCTCCCATCTCTTCTGTTTTTTCCCTTCACTCTATCTCCAGCCTGTATCTTTTGTTTTTTCACTATAAATACTATTTATCTATATTTCTCCTCTCTCTCTCTCTCTTATCTCTCTCTCTCTATATCTCTCTCTCTCTCTCTCTCTCTCCTTCTCTCTCTCTCTCTCTTTCTCTCTCTCTCTTCCTCTCTCTTTCTCTTCATTTCTCTCTCTCTCTCTCTCTCTTCCTTCTCTCTCTTTCGCTCTCTCGTCTTCTCTCTCGCTCTCTCTTTCTCTCTCTCTCTCATCTGTCTTCCTCTCTCTCTCTCTCTCTCATCTCTCTATCTCTCTCTCTCTCTCTCCGTCCTTTTTTTTCTCCCCTGGAGTGGATAAATAATACTGTAGCAGGTGATGATAAAGAAGCTTAAATGCACCACAGTTACCCAAACACACACTGTGCTACACCACCCCGTGTTGGTTCAGCTCTGTGCTGTGAGATGGAGGTTTTGCTGACCAACCTGCCTACTCCTGTTTAGTGTAGCAGTGCAGTGATTGTTAATGGAGCAATCTGAGCCTTTAATGTACTGCTTTAACTTCTGTCATGGCCTGGAGGTTTGGGGTGGAGTTAGAGCTGTTTAACTGATGCTGTCTTAGTCGTGATCGGACCTGTGCTAACATGCTACATGCTAACGTCATGTGTTAGCGTCATGTGCTAACCGGGAGTGGAATCCCAGGTCCTAGACGGTAGTGATGTCTGTTCTTCCTCCCACATTGTGCTTTTTATCAGCTATAAAATGTCAGCCATGAAACCACATAAAAGCTTTGCCAGTGTGCCACAGAGCCATTTAGTGCAGCAGCCACACAGGAAAGACAAAAAGCTTCTCCACACGACACTTTTAAAAAGTTCACGCCTCTTCCAGTACGCCGGATCGGGCTGATGGCTCTTCCGGTACATGATGACATTCTACACTGGCCCTGTGGTCTCGCCCAGAATCTCCCGGATGTGCACTTTCCACTGTGCCTAAACCCTTCCTGTGGCCTCCCTTAAGTGCATCTTGTGTTTGTTAAGTGCACGGGACGGGCGGTCCGTTCTGGAATTAATCCAAACTGAGTGCCCTCTGTGTTCGGAGGCGGCCAGGGAGCGTCACACCTGAGGGGGCAGAAATAAAGAGGGAAGTTCAGTGAACAACATAAAGGCATGTCGGAGCACCTGTCCCTGTAGTCACTGTAGACATTTAGTACTCCAACACACACACACAGACACACACACAACACACACACACACACACACACACACACACACACACACACACACACACACACACACACAAATGCAGCTTCACTGAAAGACAAAGTCGCTGATTAAAATTTCATGGCGGATCCTTTTTAGGCCGAGTCTATTGTGTTGGCTTCCCATTAGAGCCTCTTGTGTGCTGGCGACAATAGGAGCGGAAGTGGAGGATCATTACTTTTTAATGGCTGGTGAAAGAGTGAAAGAGTGAAAGAGTGTAGCGTCCACTTTAGTGGCCCTTTTTTGTAGTACTGAGTGCCAGAGAGTCATTCCCTTCACCGATATCCCAGTGGAAAATAGACCAGGCCGACGTTTCTGAGACTTTCTCATACAAGAAGAAATCCACCCTTCCTCTCTCTCTCTCTCTCTCTCTCTCTCTCTCTCTCTCTCTCAGAGGTCAGGGGTCACACAAAGCATAATGGAAACCAATTGGAAACTCCAGGGAGGAACTCTTTAAAAAACAAGTTTCAATCACAGGTCACTGTTCAGATAAGGTGTACAAACCTGTCTGCAGTTTAGTGAACATCTCTGAGGAAGGAAACTCAGCAGGAGGGAAGTTCTCACAGGTTCACAGAAGAATATTCCAGAGACCTTATTGAAAATGTTTTTCATGCGAGAGAAATGTTTGTACAATCATTGTTCATGTGGACCGAAATGCTGCTGAAAATTCTGTTCAGACTAAGATGTTTCCTCCAGCGGTTCCTCAGACGATCCTACTGTGCTGTGATGTTTCTTCACTTCCTCGTTAACAGCTTCATCTTCTACAGCAGTTAGTTCTGGAAAAAAACTAGAAGAAATCCATAAAGTGTGGTTTCGTTTTATCTTGTCATGTTAAACGTGGGGGGCGGGGGGGATTACGGTGGCTTAGTGGTTAGCACGTTTGCCTCACACCTCCAGGGTTGGGGGTTCGATTCCCGCCTCCCCCTTGTGTGGGTGGAGGTTGCATGTTCTCCCCGTGCCTCGGGGGGTTCCTCTGGTACTCCGGTTCCTCCCCCCGGTCCAAAGACATGCATGGTAGGTTGATTGGCATCTCTGGAAAATTGTCCGTAGAGTGTGTGAGTGTGTGTGTGTGTGTGTGTGTGTGTGTGTGTGTGTGTGTGTGTGTGTGTGTGTGTGTGTGTGTGTGTGAGTGAATGAGAGTGTGTGTGCCCTGTGATGGGTTGGCACTCCGTCCAGGGTGTATCCTGCCTCGATGCCCGATGACACCTGAAATAGGCACAGGCTCCCCGTGACCCGAGAAGTTCGGATAAGCGGTAGAAAATGAATGAATGAATGAATGAATGAATGGATGGATGGATGGATGGATGAATGCATATAAAACGTGTACATTTATGGAGAAGAAGAAATCTTGCGACAGAGATCGTTGGTGTGTGTTGAGTGTACTGTATGTAGCTAGTACAGTTAGCTTGCTTTGCTAATCTAATCTAAGAAGGAATCTTTTCACACTCATTAGTGTTTTTAAATAAAAACCTGAGGTAACATTGGACAATAAAAGCTGTACAAGCCACGCCCACAACAACGACATAAGCATTCGCTATACAGCAACCAGAAACAAATTAAAAACTACATGAGCATCTGGTCACATGTTAGCATGAACACCATAGTTCACATACACCTGACCAGACTGCAAATGAATTAAAGGGAAAATTGTTTGTAATTTAATTATTAGCTGATTTT
>NC_062521.1:32599370-32609370 GCF_022655615.1 Tachysurus fulvidraco | reverse complement strand
CACACAACGCAACCCACAGGAGCTCTGAGATATCTGTCACCTCTGACAAACACACTAAACACACCACTGACTGCAGAGCCGTCGGAGGGATTTCTCACGCAGACAAACACACAATCTGTCTTAGTGTGAAACGAAACGATTAGAGAAAAGAAGTAAAGTAGGAAGTGTTAAAATACAACATCTGACTGTAGAACAGCGTCCTGAGTGATGAGTCCTCCATGATGTTTGTGTGTGTGTGTGGGTTTCTGTGTGTATATGTGTGTGTGTATATGTGTGTGTGTGTGTGTGTGTGTGTGTGTTTCTCTGTGTGTGTACGTGTATTTGTGTGTATATGTGTGTGTGTGTGTATGTGCGTGTATGTGTGTGTTTCTCTGTGTGTGTATGTATATGTGTGTGTGTGTGTGTGTGTGTGTGTGTGTGTATATGTGTGTGTGTGTGTGTGTATGTGTGTGTGTGTGTGTGTGAGTATGTGTGTGTATGTGCGTGTGTACATGTGTGTGTGTGTGTGTGTGTGTGTGTGTGTGTGTGTGTGTGTGTGTGTGTGTGTGTATGTGTGTGAGTGTGTGTGTACAGTGGTGTTGACCCCCTTTCTGATTTTTTTTTTTGCACGTTTGTCACACTTTAATGTTTCAGATCATTGAACCAATGTAAATATTAGTTATAAGTATATAAGTATAGCTGTGGTTTATCACCTGAGGTTAATTTCTCTAGCCACACCCACACCTGATTACTGCCACACCCACACCTGATTACTGCCACACCCACACTTGATTACTGCCACACCTGTTCACTATCAATACATCACTTAAATAAGACCTGAGTGACAAAGTGAAGTAGACCAAAAGATCCTCAAAAGCTACACATCATGGAGCCGAGATCCAAAGACGTTCAGGAACAAATGAGAAAGTAAGTAATTGAGCTTTCTAAAGCTTTGGGACTCCAGTGAACCACAGTGAGAGCCGTTATACACACTTGGTGAAAACATGGAACAGTGGCGAACCTTCCCACGAGTCCCCGGGCGAACAAAATTACCCCAAGAGCGCAGAGACGACTCATCCAAGATGTCACAATAGACCCCACAACAAAATCCAAAGCACTGCAGGCCTCAGTGACCTCAGTTAAGGTCAGTGTTCATGACTCCACCATCAGAAGGAGACTGGGCAAAAATGGCCTACACGGCAGAGTTACAAGATGAGAACTGCCACTGAACAGAAAGAGCATAAAGGCTCATCTCAGATTTGCCAGAAAACATCTTGATGATCCCCAAGACCTTTGGGGAAACACTCTGTGGACTGACGAGACAAAAGTCCCATTGTGTCCCGTTACATCTGGTGTAAAAGTAACACAGCATGTCAGAAACAGAACATCACACCAACAGTAAAACATGGTGGTGGTACAGTAGTGTGATGGTCTGGGGCTGTTTTACTGCTTCAGGACCTGGAAGACTTTCTGTGATAAATTCAATCATGAATTCTGCTGTCTACCAAAAGATCCTGAAGGACAAAGTGTGACCTTCTGTTCGTGACCTCAAGCTGAAGTGAACTCGGGGTTCTGCAGCAGGACAATGATCCATAACACACCAGCAAGTCCACCTCTGAACGGCTGAAGATAAACAAAATGAAGACTTTGGAGTGGCCGAGTCAAAGTCCTGACCTGGAACCTATTGAGATGCTGTGGCAGGACCTTAAAAAGGCGTTTCATGCTTGAAAACCCTCCAATGTGGCAGAATTACAACAATTATGCAAAGATGATTGGACCAAAATCCCCCCACAGCCTCAGCTGTAACAGACTCACTGTAAGTTATCACCAACACTCGATCACAGTTCTTGCTGCTCATTGCGGACCAACCAGATATTAGGTTTAGGAGGCTAACACTTTTTCACACATGGCCGTGTGGGTTTGGGTTTTGTTTTCCCTTAATAATAAACACCTTCATGTAAAAACTGCCCGTTGTGTTTACGTTTCTTATCTTTAACTAATATTTACATTTATTCGACGATCTGAAACATTAAAGTGTGACAAACGTGCAAAATAAATAAAAAATCGAGAAGGGTGCAAACACTTTTTCACACTTGTGTGTGTAAACTTATTAAACAAATATTATTAATTCTTTATTTTGTTTGGAATTGTATCATTTGGACAATTTGTACATTTTTCAATAGAATTAAATACATATGTTAAATCGAATTAATTCAATAGAAATAAATAAATAAATAAATAAATAAATAAATATATTTTGGATGACAATAAAACACTGAGTCCTGTTCGTGGTAAATTCGTGACTATTTGACCTCTTTGTAGTTTTGAGCTATTTGTTGTTTTGTTTGCTCTTTAGTTTCGTTGTATAGCTGCATGTCCTGTAGATGGTGATTATGGGATGTGGCTCAGTGTTTACATCTCTGCTATCAGCTGAACTTAAGGTTGTCATTTTGTTTTTTTAATCCAATGCAGATTTTTGATCGGATCAGACGATCTGAGCCTGAGACGGTTTTACTGTCTGACCAAAAGGGGAACATTTAGTGGAATTTAGGCCACGTTCACACGGCAAGTCTTAACGCTCGATTCAGATATTTTGCTCAGATCTGATTTTTTTTTGTTTGGCTGTTCACATTACCTTCACAAATGTGGCCTATATCAGATACCAGTGTGAACAGTTTGCGGTTTCGAACTGACCCGCATGCGCAAACGAACGATAACGATGACGTCACACACAGCATGCCGTCGCACTAAAAAGTTGGTGAGGTTACGGAGGAAGTATCGTATCATCTGGTGCAAGCAAACATATCATGTAACACACTAATGTGATGTATTCAATCTAAACATTATGAGCTGGTTCACGTAACCACTTTATATAACACTCTTAACACACACAAAACGTGACACAAACGTGACTGGTAACGTGTGTGTGTTAAGCAAAAAAAAAAAAAAGTCTTAGCCCGGCGCGTAATTGTGACGAATGTCGATGTAGATTGACGTAAAAGTCGCATCAAATCCACCTCGGTTGTTCACACTGTGGCCACATTAAAAAAAAAAATCAGATTTGGGTCTGATTCAGGACCAGATATGGAAGTGGTCTAAATCTGATTTGAAAAAATCAGATCTGGGCCAGATTTGAGTGTTCACACTACTGCTGAAGAAGTCTGACCTGGTCACATGACCCCAATAAAATCAGATTTGGGCCACTTTTACCTGCAGTGTGAACGTGGCCTTAGTGTTCTGAGATCAGAACTGTAAAGAAACACATTGCTGTGACTCAAGAGAGAAAAAACATATCAGCATTTAATTAGAAAACCTGCTCATTAATAATAACAGAAGCTTTTCTCTTAGTAAGAGACGTTTGTTTACTGGCATGAAAACTTAGTATTAAAACACCGAGCTGCTTCTCCTGTAGACACACTGAGGTTTGTCGTGATTACAGAATACTTTCTTGTAACGAAGATTTATTTCTTTCTTGTATTAAATAACTACATCAATAAATTTGTTTTGAAATTATTCCTTAATAACTTCCTCATTGAACACCGAGACACTTTCTTGTGCTATATTTCTCTCGCAGTAAAAGATGTTTCCTGTGTGTTTAATATGTTTGCTCACAATTAATGAACTGTGTTTTGTTTGTTGTAATTATTTACTTTTTTCCCCATAATAATAAATTCCAGGGGGGGCACGGTGGCCGCCTCACGCCTCCATGGTTGGGGGTTCGATTCCCACCTCCGCCTTGTGTGTGTGGAGTTTGCATGTTCTCCCCGTGCCTCGGGGGTTTCCTCCGGGTACTCCGGTTTCCTCCCCCGGTCCAAAGAAATGCATGGTAGGTTGACTGGCATCTCTGGAAAATTGTCCTTAGTGTGTGTGTGTGTGTGTGCCCTGTGATGGGTTGGCACTCCGTCCAGGGTGTATCCTGCCTCGATGCCCGATGATGCCTGAGATAGGCACAGGCTCCCTGTGACCCGAGAAGTTCGGATAAGCGGTAGAATATGAATGAATGTATGAATGAATGAATGAATGAATGAATAATTCATTCAATTCTGATTCCTCAGAAGAATTAAATAATGTTTATTTTCTATTGCAAAACAGTGAACTTCTCATTATTCGAAGATGTTTTCTTGAATGTTTGGACCTTGTGGAGCATCAGACCACTTCTGTGAGCATTATTTGTCTGTACTGAGCACGAGAGAGATGAAGAGGAGCGCAATTAGTGGATTAATGAGAAAAACTCCAGACACTTTAACTCCCTGCTCCTTCTGTCGTCACAGTCACATCACAGAAAAATGCTAAACACCAGTTTAGTTTCACTGGTTCTGTGTGTGTGTGTGTGTGTGTGTGTGTGTGTGTGTGTGTGTGTGTGTGTGTGTGTGTGTGTGTGTAGACGGTACTAAGCCGGAAAAGGTCATTGAGATGAGTTCAAGAGTGACGGGAAATAATGAACCACCTCGAGCTCAGTAAATTAACCCGTGTCAGGAGCTGCCCATTCCACCAGATCAATACTGAACACTTTGCTTTCGGAAAATGAGGGTCATCCTCTCAGGTGAAGCCTCTGGAGACACACACACACACACACACACACACACACACACACACACACATGCAGGAGTGGCACCAGTGATAAAACAATCAACACAAAGACTACACTGATGGCCTGTGTGTGTGTGAGTGTGTGTGTGTGAGTGTGTGTGTGAGTGTGTGTGTGTGTCTCTCTCTCTCTCTCCAACATGCGGCAGCCACTTGTTTTCCTCAGACAGACGTTTGACATGGTCGATAAAGCGAATCTCTGGTGTAAACGTTTTTCAGGCTGTCCTTCGTCTTCAGCGTGACAGAGACCTGGAACCAACACAGATCTATAACAGATAAATAACAATATCTATCTGTCTATCTGTGTGTGTGTGTGTGTGTGTGTGTGTGTGTGTGTGTGTGTGTGTGTGTGTGTGTGTGTGTGTGTGTTTTAAGATATCTGGTCATATCTGGTTACAGTAAATCAAACAACTTCACTGACATTCACATCTAAAATACAATAGAGTTTGTTTCGACATGATTACATTGCTGTGTGTTCTGGTCTCTGATTGGACGTCAGGTGTTGATTAATTCTCTCTAACAGCAGCTCTGACTGTAGTTCTGTGTGTTCTGGTCTCTGATTGGACGTCAGGTGTTGATTAATTCTCTCTAACAGCAGCTCTGACTGTAGTTCTTTGTGTTCTGGTCTCTGATTGGACGTCAGGTGTTGATTAATTCTCTCTAACAGCAGCTCTGACTGTAGTTCTGTGTGTTCTGGTCTCTGATTGGACGTCAGGTGTTGATTAATTCTCTCTAACAGCAGCTCTGACTGTAGTTCAGGTTTATATTAATGTACTGACTCTGATATGGTTTCCATAGTAACAGCTCCTTCATAAGGAGATGTGTGTGTATGATGTAGTGAAGGAGTCTCCAGTGTCAGTGCTGTGTATCAGTCAGAGGTGAAGCTGGAACTTGATGTTCTCCACATCTTCAGGACAGAAAAGAGAGAGAATAAAGAGAGTGGGTTTCCTCCGGGTACTCCGGTTTCCTCCCCCGGTCCAAAGACATGCATGGTAGGTTGATTGGCATCTCTGGAAAATTGTCCGTAGTGTGTGAGTGTGTGTGAGTGAATGAGAGTGTGTGTGCCCTGTGATGGGTTGGCACTCCGTACAGGGTGTATCCTGCCTCGATGCCCGATGACGCCTGAGATAGGCACAGGCTCCCCGTGACCCGAGACGTTCGGATAAGCGGTAGAATATGAATGAATGAATGAATGAATGTTGAGAGGACGAGTGTTTTATCTGGTCCCTGTAACAGAATAGATTGTGGATATATAAAGGTGTGGGTCGTGTGACAGCCGGAGCGAGCGACTGTAGGAGTCTCACAGTTCCATAACGTTACTGTGCTCCTGCAGACCAGCGGACTTCAGGGGATAAATAAACGATCCGCTCTCTGTATGTTTCCGCGTCGTGTTTGTCGTAGCTCCAGCGTCAGAGTGCAGAGTGTGTTATAAAAGTTTATAGAGTGTCCCGTCAGCTCTTTAGTAACATCACTTACACACACACCGACATCCCAAACGATCAATACAATATTTTTCTCCCAATAAATAATGTAGGTCTGAAAATGGTCCAAATGCACGTATTGACAGTTGGTGGCAATTAGGCCTCGCTGGAAACAGATGACAGTCACACACACACACACACACACACACACACACACACACACACACTTACTTCCTTTTACAGATCAGCAGAAAATGAAGACGTGGAGGATCACTTTGTCACCGGTCGAGGGTGGACGGGGAAATGGGTCCTAATGGAAAAAGGGAGACGGCATGTGCTTGGTCCAGCACTTTCTGAGAAACACACACACACACACACACACACACTTTAATACCCTTAGAGAAGTAATGGCTAGCAGCACCGTTAACCCTCCTGTAGCGTTCACTATGTAGCAGATTTCTGCTTTTCAATGTTGAGAGAAAAAAAACACAAAATATTTCTATTATTTTTTTCTAGGAAGCTAAAAACTTCTAAACTCTTTTATCTCTGAAAAATGAATGATTTAATGTCCTTTAGAACAGTAGAAGTATCTCGGCTGTCTGTCAAATAAAAGGGGGCGGGGCTTGATATAGCAGTGATCTGTGAAAGTACACAGTTTATCACTTCCACAAAAAAGTGATCCACTGCATCCACTGGATATCACTTTCTTTTTCTTTCTTTCTCTCTCTCTCTCTCTCTCTCTCTTTCTCTCTCTCTTTCTTTCTTTCTTTCTTTCTTTCTTTCTCTTGTATCCTTCTGTCCTTCCTTTGTTGTTTTATTATCTGGTTCCTTGCTATTTCATACCGTTTTTTGTCTTGTTTTTCTTTCTCCCGCTTGTTAGTGTTTAATTAAAAACACTAGCCATGTTTGCTAGCATGCTAGATTGCACTTAAACCAAGTTATTGTGTGTTTCCGCTAATGGCTTGTGTTATTTTCCTATCTTTGGTAGCTAGAATGCTGGCTAAAGCTGAGGTGAAATATTTCACAGTCTAATTAAAGCCAGTGGACAGGTTTATTGTATGAAGGGAACAAGTGGCTTGTTAGTTTTATTTATTTAAGTATTTATTTACTATGACACTAATGTAAGGGTAAGGAGCGAAGTTTACTAGCGGACGTACATCACGGACACGTTCATCGGTTAAAGCATCAGTTTTGTAATTAAAGCAGGTTACTTGCTCTGAGCCCGACTGCTAACGTTACAGAAATTATTTTACCGTTGACTCAAAGCCCTGGAGCCAGGATTGTTAGCGTGCTAATAAGTTAACATGAGGTAAAGACTTTAGTAAATCGGTAGCTGGGTTCACTAGCAGGTTAGCTTTGGTTTGGATTTAGTGTCGAGTACCAGGTGTGTGGAGAAACTTGAGCACAGGGGACAGGCGGATAAGAGGCTAACGCTACAGCGTACAGGGAGTGACAGCGCTAATCCTGAGTAATCTCCGCTAACGCTCTAATACTCCTGACAAATGAGAAGCAGACGGGCCTGATTTTTAAAAGGAGCATGTCCCGTAATTCCCATGTACACACGTCACGCTTACATGGACGTTATTAGCGCACGTGTGTCTGAGAGCCAAAACCTCTTTCTTTCACTCATTTTACTGTGACACCATGGGAGAATTTTTGCTTCAAAGCAGATTGGATTTCTCTCTCTCTCTTTCTCTCTCTCTTCTCTCTCTCTCTCTCTCTTCGATCAATAAAGGCGCTGTGCATGGCGCATACCTGAGATTTAATTGAAACAAGGCGTCGAGGTTCTTCGCCAGATCGTGGCTTTTCCATTTAAGGTAATGTTTTTGTGCTGTTCGTGCGGTTAATGAATCCAAGTCCTCGGCGAAAAAGCGCTCTCGACTCCTTCGCCCGAGGAAACCGTCCCTTCCCTCGCAGCTGTGCCGGGGAAAAAAAAAACGCAACAAAACTCGAACCCCACAACATGAAACGGTGCGGGGGAGAACGCAACCGCAATTAAAAGGCAGGAAAGAATATTGCTTTGGCATCTTAAGGTCATTATCCTGAGTTTATAGCCATGCGTACAGTGCCTTTTTATTTCCTTTATACGAGACGGACTAGCTTTAAAAAAACAGTTTGCTTGTTTTTTCCTTTTGGGGGTTTTTAATTTCGCTAAGGTGCATAAGTGAGTGTTGCCTGCACCTTCTCTGAACCTCATATTTTCTGGAGCAGATCAGCGGAAACGGCCGCCAGGGATTTATCCAGAGACCTTATGACAAAAGTATGTCAGGCTTTAAAATCCTTCAAATATTAAACCCTCGTTACGAGGGCCGCTCTTCACCAAACCTGAGGATCAAGCGGCTTTAAGCCCTGAGCTTACGCTCTGATTTGCGACTTTCCTACCTGAGAAGAGAGAGAGAGAGAGAGAGAGAGAGAGAGAGAGAGAGAGAGAGAGAGAGAGAGCGTTTACTTTCATCACTGCTGCTGCTTCTCACACTTATCTTTTCTCCTCTGAGATTTAGAAAACACTTTATTCTTTATTATTATACATTTTCACACAGGATCTGTGTCCTCTGTCAGCCGTTCTGTCCTCTGACTGTAGAAAGTGCTGGTTTCATTTTATACACTCGCTAATTAGCGCATTAGCTAGCATAAATCTTCATCACGTAGATCTAGGCTTCATGTGCAGCTTAATAAACACATGTACAGAATGTACAGTGTTAGCATTATGCAACATTTTAGCATTATGTTGTTTAGATAACTTTAGCATGCGTGTTTATGTAATGTGCTGATCTTGTATGCTAATCGCTAATTCGCTCATTAGCAAGCAGACTATTACGCAGAAGCTAAGTAAGCTATAAAGTTAAGTGAAAACTGATCTAAGCTGTCTTGATCAGTTCTACATTTGGCATTGCTATGTTTTCTGTCAGGCTTTAGCTGAGTGTGTTAGGTTAAGTGCTAATTTCTTATGCTAATCTCTAATTAGTGCTTTGGCTAGCATAAAATGTAGCTAGATAAACCTTGTTTATTATACAAGCTATCCTACATTATCTATAACATGCTAGGTCTATGATTTTATGACAATTTCAGCATTCACACCAACGCTAAAATATATTGTATATATGTTGTTTGGAGGAGAAGTGTGTGTTACGTGGCCCCCTGCCATGATGTCAGACTTCAGATGTGTCCTTTCACACTTATAGACAAGACTATATATAATATGGTTTGTGTGTGTGTGTGTGTGTGTGTGTGTGTGTGTGTGATGTGTGTGTTTAATGAGCCCGTGTGACCCAGAGTGAAGGTCCGGCCCTCACCTTTCCTGCTCAGTAAAGTTCATTACACACTAACAGCATCACTAATGTCATTTAACGGCGACTCACACACGCTTTAAACTAGTGCTGATTCAATGAGATAGATGGCATCATGGGTAATGTAGTTCCTCTGGGACCTAAAACGACATTAGAGTTCTCTCTCTCTCTCTCTCTCTCTCTCTCTCTCTCTCTCTCTCTCTCTCTCTCCATCTGTCTCTTTCTGTCTCTCTGTCTCTCCATCTCTCTCCCTCAGTCTCTTCCCCTATCTCTCTCTCTCTCTCTCTCTCTCTCTCTCTCTCTCTCTCTCTCTCCATCTGTCTCTTTCTGTCTCTCTGTCTCTCCATCTCTCTCCCTCAGTCTCTTCCCCTATCTCTCTCTCTCTGTCTCTCCATCTCTCTCTCCCTCAGTCTCTTCCTCTCTCTCTCTCTCTCTCTCTCTCTCTGTTTCTCCATCTCTCTCCCTCAGTCTCTCTCTCTCCCTGTCTCTCTCTCTCTCTCTCTCTCTCTCTCTCTCTCTCTCTCTCTCTCTCCATCTCTCTCTCCCTCAGTCTCTCTGTCTCTCTTTCTCTCCATCTCTCTCTCTCTCTCAGTCTCTCTTTCTCTCCATCTCTCTCTCCCTCAGTCTCTCTCTGCATCTCTCTCTCTCTCTCTCTCCATCTCTCTCCCTCAGTCTCTCTCTCTCCATCTCTCTCTCTGTCTCTCCATCTCTCTCTCTCTCTCTCTC
>NC_062521.1:32580014-32598870 GCF_022655615.1 Tachysurus fulvidraco | reverse complement strand
GCTTTTATTTATTTTTTTTACTAACAATGTTAGGTGACAGAATTTAAAGGAGCAGTTTGGAAAAAATTTGAAATGAAAAGAAAAATCTAAAATCTAGGTTTAGTGTTTGTTCAGTTTCACATCAGAAAGCACAGTGAAAATGGACATTTATAGGAGACGTGTCTCATTCTAACGTTCTGATATAGTAACATAGTGATACAGAAGGTGGTAATAGAGTGACATAAAGACATAGTGATACAGTAAGGTGGTAATAGAGTGATATAATAACATAGTGATACAGTAAAGTGGTAATAGAGTGATATAAAGACATAGTGATATAATAAGGTGGTAATAGAGTGATATAATAACAGAGTGATACAGTAAAGTGGTAATAGAGTGATATAATGACATAGTGATATAATAAGGTGGTAATAGAGTGATATAATAACATAGTGATACAGTAATGTGGTAATAGAGTGATATAATAACATAGTGATACAGAAGGTGGTAATAGAGTGATATGATAACAAATTGATACAGTAGGTTGGTAATAGAGTGATATAATGTCATATTGATATAATAAGGTGGTAATAGAGTGATATAATAACATAGTGATACAGTAAGGTGGTAATAGAGTGATATAATAACAGAGTGATACAGTAAGGTAGTAATAGAGTGATATAATAACAGAGTGATACAGTAAGGTAGTAATAGAGTGATATAATGTCATAGTGATATAATAAGGTGGTAATAGAGTGATATAATAACATAGTGATACAGTAAGGTGGTAATAGAGTGATATAATAACATAGTGATACAGTAAAGTGGTAATAGAGTGATATAATAACATAGTGATACAGTAAGGTGGTAATAGAGTGATACAATAACAGTGATATAATAACAGTGATATAATAAGATAGTGATACAGTAAAGTGGTAATAGAGTGATATAATAACATAGTGATACAGTAAAGTGGTAATAGAGTGATACAATAACAGTGATATAATAACAGTGATATAATAACATAGTGATACAGTAAGGTGGTAATAGAGTGATATAATAACATAGTGATACAGTAAAGTGGTAATAGAGTGATATAATAACATAGTGATACAGTAAGGTGGTAATAGAGTGATATAATAACATAGTGATACAGTAAGGTGGTAATAGAGTGATATAATAACAGTGATATAATAACAGTGATATAATAATAGTGATACAGTACAGTTATATAGTAAATCAGTGTTATAATAATACTTTGATGTAATAAGACTGTGATAAAGGGATATGATGATTACAGTGATATAGTAACATACTGTAGTGATACTGCTGTGTAGTTATATAATACATCAGTGACATAGTTATATAATAATGATATACAGTAATGATATAACAGTAGAATAATATGGCAATAAGGTGCTATAATGTAGTTATATAGTGATATGAAACAGTAAAATGGTGTTACAGTGATACACTAACACAGTGATACACTAACACAGTGATACACTAACAATGATACAGTAACACAATGATACAGTAACACAGTGATACAGTAACACAATGATACACTAACACAGTGATACAGTAACACATTGATACAGTAACACAGTGATACAGTAACACAGTGATACACTAACAGTGATACAGTAACACAGTGATACAGTAACACAGTGATACACTAACAGTGATACAGTAACACAGTGATACAGTAACACAGAGATACAGTAACACAGTGATACACTAACAGTGATACAGTATCACAGTGATACACTAACACAGTGATACACTAACAGTGATACAGTATCACAGTGATACAGTAACACAGTGATACACTAACACAGTGATACACTAACAGTGATACAGTATCACAGTGATACAGTAACACAGTGATACACTAACACATTGATACAGTAACACAGTGATACACTAACAGTGATACTCCCCTTCAGCCACAGCTCACAACCTTGGGGTAACCATGGACAATCAACTGTCCTTTTCCTCTCATGTTGCTAATGTGACTCGCTCATGTCGGTTTCTTCTCTACAACATTAGAAGGATTCGGCCATTTTTGTCCACACAGACTGCTCAGGTACTTGTTCAGTCTCTTGTCATTTCTAGACTGGATTACTGCAACACACTGCTGGCAGGTCTGCCTATGAACTCAATCCGTCCTCTGCAAATGATCCAAAATGCAGCTGCCCGGCTTGTTTTCAACCTGCCAAAGTTCTCCATACCACCCCGCTGCTGCGATCCCTCCACTGGCTTCCGGTAGCTGCACGCATCCGATTCAAAACACTGATGCTGGCCTACAAAGCCAAAAATGGACCAGCTCCCTCTTACCTCAAAGCCCTCATCATTCCTCACACTGCACCCCACACCCTCCGATCTACCAGCACTGCTCGACTGGTTCCACCATCTCTCAGGGTAAGAGGCAAGTATACTACAAGACTCTTCTCTGTACTGGCACCAAGGTGGTGGAATGAACTTCCCCTAGAGGTTCGGACAGCTGAGTCAATGGATATTTTCAAGCAGCGGTTGAAGACCTACTTATTCAGGAAATATTTCAACTAGCACTGACACAGTGATACAGTAACACAATGATACAGTAACACAATGATACAGTAACACAGTGATACAGTAACACAATGATACAGTAACACAGTGATACAGTAACACAGTGATACAGTAACACAATGATACAGTAACACAATGATACAGTAACACAATGATACAGTAAAACAGTGATACAGAAACACAATGATACACTAACACAGTGATACAGTAACACAGTGATACACTAACACAGTGATACATTAACACAGTGATACAGTAACACAGTGATACACTAACACAGTGATACATTAACACAGTGATACAGTAAAACAGTGATACACTAACACAGTGATACAGTAACACAATGATACAGTAACACAATGATACACTAACACAGTGATACAGTAACACAATGATACAGTAACACAATGATACAGTAACACAGTGATACAGTAAAACAGTGATACAGAAACACAATGATACACTAACACAGTGATGCACTAACACAGTGATACAGAAACACAATGATACAGTAACACAGTGATACAGTAACACAATGATACAGTAACACAGTGATACAGTAACACAATGATACACTAACAGAGTGATACACTAAAACAGTGATACAGTAACACAGTGATACACTAACACAGTGATACAGTAACACAGTGATACAGAAACACAATGATACACTAACACAGTGATACAGAAACACAATGATACACTAACACAGTGATACACTAACACAGTGATACAGTAACACAATGATACACTAACAATGATACAGCAACACAGTGATACACTAACACAGTGATACAGTAACACAATGATACACTAACACAGTGATACAGAAACACATTGATACAGTAACACAGTGATACAGTAACACAATGATACAGTAACACAGTGGTACAGTAACACAATGATACACTAACACAGTGATACAGTAACACAGTGATACACTAACACAGTGAAACATTAACACAGTGATACAGTAACACAGTGATACACTAACACAGTGATACATTAACACAGTGATACAGTAACACAGTGATACACTAACACAGTGATACATTAACACAATGATACAGTAACACAGTGATACACTAACACAGTGATACAGTAACACAATGATACAGTAACACAATGATACACTAACACAGTGATACAGTAACACAATGATACAGTAACACAATGATACAGTAACACAGTGATACAGTAAAACAGTGATACAGAACACAATGATACACTAACACAGTGATGCAGGTAACACAGTTGATACAGGAAACACAATGATACAGTAACACAGTGATACAGTAACAACCATGATACAGTAACACAGTGATACAGTAACACAATGATACACTAACACAGTGATACACGAAACACGTGATACAGTAAACACAGTGATACACTAACACAGTGAGACAGTAACACAGTGATACAGAAAAAACACAATGATACACTAACACAGTGAATACAGAAAACACAAATGATACACTAACACAGTGATACAGTAACACAATGATACACTAACAATGATACAGCAACACAGTGATACACTAACACAGTGATACAGTAACACAATGATACACTAACACAGTGATACAGAAACACAATGATACACTAACACAGTGATACACTAACACAATGATACAGAAACACAATGATACACTAACACAGTGATACAGTAACACAATGATACACTAACACAGTGATACAGTAACACAATGATACAGTAACACGTGATACAGTCACACAGTGATACAGTAACACAGTGATACAGAAACACAGTGATACAGTAACCCAGTGATCGAAACACAGTAATACAGTAACACAGTGATACAGAAACACATTGATACAGTAACACAGTGATACAGTAACACAATGATACAGTAACACAGTGATACAGTAACACAATGATACACTAACACAGTGATACATTAACACAGTGATACAGAACACAGGACACTAACACAGTGATACAGTAACACAGTGATACAGTAACACAGTGATAGAGTAACACAATGATACAGTAACACAATGATACACTAACACAGTGATACAGAAACACAATGATACACTAACACAGTGATACACTAACGCAGTGATACAGTAACACAATGATAACACTAACAATGATACATAACACAGTGATTACACTCTACACAGTGATACAGTAACACAATGATACACTAACAGTGATACAGTAACAACAGTGATACTGAAAACACAATGATACACTAACACAGTAATACAGTACACAATGATACAGAAACACAATGATACAACTAACACAGTGATGCAGTAACACATTATACCTAAACCAGTGATACAGTAACACAATGATACACTAACACAGTGATACAGTAAACAGAGTGACACACTAACACAGTGATACAGAAACACATTGATACAGTAACACAGTGATACAGTAACACAATGATACAGTAACACAGTGGTACAGTAACACAATGATACACTAACACAGTGATACAGTAACACAGTGATACACTAACACAGTGATACATTAACACAGTGATACAGTAACACAGTGATACACTAACACAGTGATACAGTAACACAGTGATACACTAACACAGTGATACATTAACACAGTGATACAGTAACACAATGATACAGTAACACAGTGATACATTAACACAGTGATACAGTAACACAGTGATACACTAACACAGTGATACAGAAACACAATGATACACTAACACAGTGATACAGTAACACAATGATACAGTAACACAATGATACAGTAACACAGTGATACAGTAAAACAGTGATACAGAAACACAATGATACACTAACACAGTGATACATTAACACAATGATACACTAACACAGTAGATACAGTAACCAATGATACACTAACAATGATACAGCAACACAGTGATACCTAACACAGTGATACAGTAACACAATGAATACACTAACACAGTGATACAGAAACACATGATAACTAACACATGATACAGTACACAATGATACAGAAACACAATGATACACTAACACAGTGATACAGTAACACAATGATACACTAACACAGTGATACAGTAACACAATGATACACTAACACAGTGATACAGTAACACAGTGATACAGTAACACAGTGATACAGAAACACAGTGATACAGTAACACACTGATACAGAAACACAGTGATACAGTAACACAGTGTTACAGAAACACATGGATACAGAAACACAGTGATACAGAAACAAAATGATACAGTAACACAGTGGATACAGTAACACAATGATACACTAACACAGAGTGGATACATTAACACAGTGATACAGAAACACAGGATACACTAACACAGTGATACAGTAACACGTGATACAGTAACACAGTGATAGAGTAACACAATGATACAGTAACACAATGATACACTAACACAGTGATACAGTAACACAATGATACAGTAACACAATGATACAGTAACACAGTGATACAGTAAAACAGTGATACAGAAACACAATGATACACTAACACAGTGATGCACTAACACAGTGATACAGAAACACAATGATACAGTAACACAGTGATACAGTAACACAGTGATACAGTAACACAGTGATACATTAACACAGTGATACAGTAACACAGTGATACACTAACACAGTGATACAGTAACACAATGATACAGTAACACAATGATACACTAACACAGTGATACAGAAACACAATGATACACTAACACAGTGATACAGAAACACAATGATACACTAACACAGTGATACAGAAACACAATGATACACTAACACAGTGATACAGTAACACAATGATACACTAACAATGATACAGCAACACAGTGATACACTAACACAGTGATACAGTAACACAATGATACACTAACACAGTGATACAGAAACACAATGATACACTAACACAGTGATACACTAACACAATGATACAGAAACACAATGATACACTAACACAGTGATACAGTAACACAATGATACACTAACACAGTGAAACATTAACACAGTGATACAGTAACACAGTGATACACTAACACAGTGATACATTAACACAGTGATACAGTAACACAGTGATACACTAACACAGTGATACATTAACACAATGATACAGTAACACAGTGATACACTAACACAGTGATACAGTAACACAATGATACAGTAACACAATGATACACTAACACAGTGATACAGTAACACAATGATACAGTAACACAATGATACAGTAACACAGTGATACAGTAAAACAGTGATACAGAAACACAATGATACACTAACACAGTGATGCAGTAACACAGTGATACAGAAACACAATGATACAGTAACACAGTGATACAGTAACACAATGATACAGTAACACAGTGATACAGTAACACAATGATACACTAACACAGTGATACACTAACACAGTGATACAGTAACACAGTGATACACTAACACAGTGATACAGTAACACAGTGATACAGAAACACAATGATACACTAACACAGTGATACAGAAACACAATGATACACTAACACAGTGATACAGTAACACAATGATACACTAACAATGATACAGCAACACAGTGATACACTAACACAGTGATACAGTAACACAATGATACACTAACACAGTGATACAGAAACACAATGATACACTAACACAGTGATACACTAACACAATGATACAGAAACACAATGATACACTAACACAGTGATACAGTAACACAATGATACACTAACACAGTGAAACATTAACACAGTGATACAGTAACACAGTGATACACTAACACAGTGATACATTAACACAGTGATACAGAAAACACAGTGATACAGTAACACGTGATACAGAAACACAGTAATACAGTAACACACGTGATACAGAAAACACTTGATACAGTAACACAGTGATACAGTAAACACATGATACAGTAACACAGTGATACAGTAACACAATGATGCACTAACACAGTGATACATTAACACAGCAGTGGAGACAGAAACACAGGATACACTAACACAGTGATACAGTAACACAGTGATACAGTAACACAGTGATAGAGTAACACAATGATACAGTAACACAATGATACACTAACACAGTGATACAGAAACACAATGATACACTAACACAGTGATACACTAACGCAGTGATACAGTAACACAATGATACACTAACAATGATACAGTAACACAGTGATACACTAACACAGTGATACAGTAACACAATGATACACTAACAGTGATACAGTAACACAGTGATACTGAAACACAATGATACACTAACACAGTAATACAGTAACACAATGATACAGAAACACAATGATACACTAACACAGTGATGCAGTAACACAATGATACACTAACACAGTGATACAGTAACACAATGATACACTAACACAGTGATACAGTAACAGAGTGACACACTAACACAGTGATACAGAAACACATTGATACAGTAACACAGTGATACAGTAACACAATGATACAGTAACACAGTGGTACAGTAACACAATGATACACTAACACAGTGATACAGTAACACAGTGATACACTAACACAGTGATACATTAACACAGTGATACAGTAACACAGTGATACACTAACACAGTGATACAGTAACACAGTGATACACTAACACAGTGATACATTAACACAGTGATACAGTAACACAATGATACAGTAACACAGTGATACATTAACACAGTGATACAGTAACACAGTGATACACTAACACAGTGATACACTAACACAATGATACACTAACACAGTGATACAGTAACACAATGATACAGTAACACAATGATACAGTAACACAGTGATACAGTAAAACAGTGATACAGAAACACAATGATACACTAACACAGTGATACATTAACACAATGATACACTAACACAGTGATACAGTAACACAATGATACACTAACAATGATACAGCAACACAGTGATACACTAACACAGTGATACAGTAACACAATGATACACTAACACAGTGATACAGAAACACAATGATACACTAACACAGTGATACACTAACACAATGATACAGAAACACAATGATACACTAACACAGTGATACAGTAACACAATGATACACTAACACAGTGATACAGTAACACAATGATACACTAACACAGTGATACAGTAACACAGTGATACAGTAACACAGTGATACAGAAACACAGTGATACAGTAACACAGTGATACAGAAACACAGTAATACAGTAACACAGTGATACAGAAACACATTGATACAGTAACACAGTGATACAGTAACACAATGATACAGTAACACAGTGATACAGTAACACAATGATACACTAACACAGTGATACATTAACACAGTGATACAGAAACACAGGATACACTAACACAGTGATACAGTAACACAGTGATACAGTAACACAGTGATAGAGTAACACAATGATACAGTAACACAATGATACACTAACACAGTGATACAGTAACACAATGATACAGTAACACAATGATACAGTAACACAGTGATACAGTAAAACAGTGATACAGAAACACAATGATACACTAACACAGTGATGCACTAACACAGTGATACAGAAACACAATGATACAGTAACACAGTGATACATTAACACAGTGATACAGTAACACAGTGATACAGTAACACAGTGATACATTAACACAGTGATACAGTAACACAGTGATACACTAACACAGTGATACAGTAACACAATGATACAGTAACACAATGATACACTAACACAGTGATACAGTAACACAATGATACAGTAACACAATGATACAGTAACACAGTGATACAGTAAAACAGTGATACAGAAACACAATGATACACTAACACAGTGATACATTAACACAATGATACACTAACACAGTGATACAGTAACACAATGATACACTAACAATGATACAGCAACACAGTGATACACTAACACAGTGATACAGTAACACAATGATACACTAACACAGTGATACAGAAACACAATGATACACTAACACAGTGATACAGTAACACAATGATACAGAAACACAATGATACACTAACACAGTGATACAGTAACACAATGATACACTAACACAGTGATACAGTAACACAATGATACACTAACACAGTGATACAGTAACACAGTGATACAGTAACACAGTGATACAGAAACACAGTGATACAGTAACACAATGATACAGAAACACAGTGATACAGTAACACAGTGATACAGAAACACATTGATACAGTAACACAGTGATACAGTAACACAATGACACAGTAACACAGTGATACAGTAACACAATGATACACTAACACAGTGATACATTAACACAGTGATACAGAAACACAGGATACACTAACACAGTGATACAGTAACACAGTGATACAGTAACACAGTGATAGAGTAACACAATGATACAGTAACACAATGATACACTAACACAGTGATACAGTAACACAATGATACAGTAACACAATGATACAGTAACACAGTGATACAGTAAAACAGTGATACAGAAACACAATGATACACTAACACAGTGATGCACTAACACAGTGATACAGAAACACAATGATACAGTAACACAGTGATACAGTAACACAATGATACAGTAACACAGTGATACAGTAAGACAATGATACACTAACACAGTGATACACTAACACAGTGATACAGTAACACAGTGATACACTAACACAGTGATACACTAACACAGTGATACAGAAACACAATGATACACTAACACAGTGATACAGAAACACAATGATACACTAACACAGTGATACACTAACACAGTGATACAGTAACACAATGATACACTAACAATGATACAGCAACACAGTGATACACTAACACAGTGATACAGTAACACAGTGATACACTAACACAGTGATACATTAACACAGTGATACAGTAACACAGTGATACACTAACACAGTGATACAGTAACACAGTGATACAGTAACACAGTGATACACTAACACAGTGATACATTAACACAGTGATACAGTAACACAATGATACACTAACAATGATACAGCAACACAGTGATACACTAACACAGTGATACAGTAACACAGTGATACACTAACACAGTGATACATTAACACAGTGATACAGTAACAGTGATACACTAACACAATAATACAGTAACACAGTGATACAGTAACACAGTGATACACTAACACAGTGATACATTAACACAGTGATACAGAAACACAGGATACAGTAACACAGTGATACAGTAACAGTGATACAGTAACACAGTGATACACTAACACAGTGATACAGAAACACAGGATACAGTAACACAATGATACAGTAACACAGTGATACAGTAACACAGTGATACACTAAGACAGTGATACAGAAACACAGGATACACTAACACAGTGATACAGTAACACAATGATACAGTAACACAGTGGTACAGTAACACAATGATACAGTAACACAGTGGTACAGTAACACAATGATACACTAACACAGTGATACAGTAACACAATGATACACTAACACAGTGATACAGTAAAACAGTGATACAGAAACACAGTGATACACTAACACAGTGATACAGAAACACAGTGGTACAGTAACACAGTGATACACTAACACAGTGATACAGAAACACAGTGGTACAGTAACACAATGATACACTAACACAGTGATACAGTAACACAGTGATACACTAACACAGTGATACATTAACACAGTGATACAGTAACACAGTGATACACTAACACAGTGATACAGTAACACAATGATACAGTAACACAGTGATACACTAACACAGTGATACATTAACACAGTGATACAGAAACACAGGATACAGTAACACAATGATACAGTAACACAGTGATACAGTAACACAGTGATACACTAACACAGTGATACAGAAACACAGGATACACTAACACAGTGATGCACTAACACAGTGATACAGTAACACAATGATACAGTAACACAGTGGTACAGTAACACAATGATACACTAACACAGTGATACAGTAACACAGTGATACACTAACACAGTGATACATTAACACAGTGATACAGTAACACAGTGATACACTAACACAGTGATACAGTAACACAGTGATACAGTAACACAGTGATACACTAACACAGTGATACATTAACACAGTGATACAGAAACACAGGATACAGTAACACAGTGATACAGTAACACAGTGATACACTAACACAGCGATACACTAACACAGTGATACAGAAACACAGGATACAGTAACACAATGATACAGTAACACAGTGATACAGTAACACAGTGATACACTAACACAGCGATACACTAACACAGTGATACAGAAACACAGGATACACTAACACAGTGATGCACTAACACAGTGATACAGTAACACAGTGATACACTAACACAGCGATACACTAACACAGCGATACAGAAACACAGGATACACTAACACAGTGATACACTAACACAGTGATACAGTAACACAGTGATACACTAACACAGCGATACACTAACACAGCGATACAGAAACACAGGATACACTAACACAGTGATGCGTTAACACAGTGATACACTACTGTAATATCTGGACACGGTATAAAATCCAAAGCATAGTCATATTTTACACAAAACATTTTAAGCCCCCCCCCCCCCCCCGCCTGTAAAATCTCTCGGCATAGTCAAAACAGATAAAAACTACAGAAAAACTTTCTGTAAAAAATCAGTTACAAGTTTTGATGAAATGTCACTATATGAGAACAATATGTCTGAGTTTATTGGCAGGTTTAATATCCTGAGAAATACTGAGTAAGAGGGCAGTAAAAGAGCTGTAAAAGAATAAAAGAGCAAGCCACAGTGCCAGGCTGAGCATGTAGCATTAGCACTGTGTGTATGTGTGTGTGTGTGTGTGTGTGTGTGTGTATGTAAATGTACTCTCATTAATGCAGAACACAGGGGGATCTGCAGTCTCTCAGAGTTAAACCGCTTTTGAGTGCAGTGCTAAACTTTTGCCCTCTGGTGTCAAACGATTTTCTAAAATTATTTAAATTTTTTATCTTCATTCTTTTAACGACTGATTTAATTTGTGTAATAAATTATCAGTTATCTATGCTAACAAAAATCTCCCTCTTTTATACTTGTGTACATAGTTACACACACACACACACACACACACACACACACACACACTCACACATACACACACACACACACACACACACACACAAACAGACACTCACACATACACATACACACACACCCACACACACCCACGTACACACACAGGTACACACACAGGTACACGCACACACACTTACACACAGACACATGTACACACACAGACACACACATGTATACACACACACAGACACAGAGAGAGAGAGAGAGAGACACACACACACACACACACACACACACACACACACACACACACACACACACAGGGAGTGTAATGAGTTGTGCATATGGATCCAGGCTGCAGCTGCGTAGCTCTGAGTTTTATTGGGAGGTTTATTGAGGTCGAACATTTCTACTGTAACTCAATTTGTGATTTTCATGCCAGTATTAACCTCAACATTGATTTGTGCCACTCGCTCCTGCTGTAAGGAACTTCACCAACTGACAACTGGAACCAACAGGAGCTGGAGTCAGTGTGTGTGTGTGTGTGTGTGTGTGTGTGTGTGTGTGTGTGTGTGTGTGTGTGTGTGTGTGTTTACTTGTGTATTTCCACTGAACGTGGTCAGAACCCACAGTGGGAAAATCTATAGCCATAATCTAAATAGACACACTGAGGTCAGAACAAGAAAAAAACACACAGGAGGAGTGAAGATGGAGAAGAACCAGGAAACCGGAGAACCTGAAGACACCGATGCTGTTTATACAGCGTAACGATCTGAAACGTCTGTGTGGTGATGAAGCCTGGTACAGGAACATGGGCGTGGTCTTCCTGGAGAACAGGGATGGAGGAGGTGTGAATGATTAACTCCGCCCACAGATGAGACCACCAATAGTGACCTGTGAGCAGATATACCACTGTTCTGTTAGGGATGGAGTTAGAGGGTCAATAAAATAAATCAGCTGTATCATGTACACAATGTATGATCCTTCATCACCGTACGCACGAGTACTAAAGCTTTCACACACAACTTTACTGATAAATCTAAAGGATCAAACCTGAGAAAGCAAGAGTTTAACTTCTGTTTAACTTCCACACCTCATGCAGGTGCAAAAATTACAATGTTGTATAGAGAAACACTTTTATTTAATATATATACTGTATATGTGAATCTAGCACACACACACACACACACACACACACACACACACACACACACACACGTATATAAATTTGAGCTAGATTTAGGACAAGGTTGTGAGCGGGAACAGAGAGTTTGCTGGTGTTTTTTGGGGCTTTGCTGTCAAAGCAAAATAAATAAATAAATAAATAAATAAATAAATAAATGTAATCATTTTTCAGCTACAGCCAAGAAAGTGAAAGTGTAGATAATGTGACTACAGCAGCGTCTTCTGTTGTAGTGGGAACTGTGGGGCTTCAGTTACAAGTCATTCACTGTCACGTATGAGAGAGAGAGAGAGAGAGAGAGAGAGAGAGAGAGAGAGAGAGAGAGAGCGAGAGAAGAGAGAGAGAGAGAGAGAGAGAGAGAGATAGAGGGGGCAAGAGAAAGAGAGAGAGAGGGAGAGAGAGAATAGAGCAGATATAGAGCAGAGAGAGATAGACGAGATAGAGAGAGTAGAGATCTATTCTTATGTTATTTATACGTTGCCAGATAACTACTCATTCCTCTTTCTTTTCTTTCTCTCTCTCTCTACTCCTATCTCTCCTATCTCTCCTATCTCTCTCTCTCTCTCCTCTCTCTCTCTCTGTCCCTCTCTCTCTTTTTTTCCCTCTCCTCTCTCTCTTTTTTTCCCTCTCCTCTCTCTCTCTCTCTTTTTCCCTCTCCTCTCTTTCTCTCTCTCGCTTTCTCTCTCTCCTCTCTCTCTCCTAGAGCTCCTCTCTCTCTCTCTTTCTTCCCTCTCTCTATCCTCTCTCTCGTCTCTCTCATCTCTCCATCTCTCTCTTTCTCTTCTCTCTCTCCTCTTCTTTTTTTTCTCTCTCTCTCTCCTCTCTCTCTCTCTTCTCTCTTCTCTTCGCTCTTTCTCCTCTCTCTCCTCTTTCCCTCTCCTCTCTTTTTTTCCTCTCCCTCTCTCTCTTTTTTTTCCCTCTCTATCTCTCCCTCTCTCTTTTTTCCTCTCCCTCTCTTTCTTTCTATTTCCTCTCTCTCTTTTTTTTTCTCTATCTCCTCTCTCTCTCTCTCTCTCTCTCTCTCGCTCTTCCTCTCTCTCCTCTCTTTCCTCTCTCCCTCTCTCTTTTCCTCTCTCTCTTCTTTCCTCTCTCTCCGTCTCTTCCTCTCTCTCTCTCTTGATCTCTCTCTCCTCTCCTTGTCTCTCTCGCTCTGCGCCTCTCTCTCTTATCTCTCTTGCCTCTCTATCTCTCGTTTCTCTCTCTGCTCCTTCTCTACGTCTCTATCTCTCTCGCTCTCTCTCTTCCGCTATCTCCTTCGCTCTCTCTCTCTCTCTATCTTCCCTCTCTCTATCTAGCTCGGCTCTCTTCTCCTCTCTCTCCGTCTCGCTCGCTCTCCTCTCTCTCTCCTTTACTTTTGTATAACATGGAGTGGATAAATAATAACTGTAGCAGGTGATGATAAAGAAGCTTAAATGCACCACAGTTACCCAAACACACACTGTGCTACACCACCCGTGTTGGTTCAGCTCTGTGCTGTGAGATGGAGGTTTTGCTGACACCTGCCTACTCCTGTTTAGTGTAGCAGTGCAGTGATTGTTAATGGAGCAATCTGAGCCTTTAATGTACTGCTTTAACTTTCTGTCATGGCCTGGAGGTTTGGGGTGGAGTTAGAGCTGTTTAACTGATGCTGTCTTAGTCGTGATCGGACCTGTGCTAACATGCTACATGCTAACGTCATGTGTTAGCGTCATGTGCTAACCGGGAGTGGAATCCCAGGTCCTAGACGGTAGTGATGTCTGTTCTTCCTCCCACATCGTGCTTTTTATCAGCTATAAAATGTCAGCCATGAAACCACATAAAAGCTTTGCCAGTGTGCCACAGAGCCATTTAGTGCAGCAGCCACACAGGAAAGACAAAAAGCTTCTCCACACGACACTTTTAAAAAGTTCACGCCTCTTCCAGTACGCCGGATCGGGCTGATGGCTCTTCCGGTACATGATGACATTCTACACTGGCCCTGTGGTCTCGCCCAGAATCTCCCGGATGTGCACTTTCCACTGTGCCTAAACCCTTCCTGTGGCCTCCCTTAAGTGCATCTTGTGTTTGTTAAGTGCACGGGACGGGCGGTCCGTTCTGGAATTAATCCAAACTGAGTGCCCTCTGTGTTCGGAGGCGGCCAGGGAGCGTCACACCTGAGGGGGCAGAAATAAAGAGGGAAGTTCAGTGAACAACATAAAGGCATGTCGGAGCACCTGTCCCTGTAGTCACTGTAGACATTTAGTACTCCAACACACACACACACAGACACACACACAACACACACACACACACACACACACACACACACACACACACACACACACACACACAAATGCAGCTTCACTGAAAGACAAAGTCGCTGATTAAAATTTCATGGCGGATCCTTTTTAGGCCGAGTCTATTGTGTTGGCTTCCCATTAGAGCCTCTTGTGTGCTGGCGACAATAGGAGCGGAAGTGGAGGATCATTACTTTTTAATGGCTGGTGAAAGAGTGAAAGAGTGAAAGAGTGTAGCGTCCACTTTAGTGGCCCTTTTTTGTAGTACTGAGTGCCAGAGAGTCGTTCCCTTCACCGAGATCCCAGTGGAAAATAGACCAGGCCGACGTTTCTGAGACTTTCTCATACAAGAAGAAATCCACCCTTCCTCTCTCTCTCTCTCTCTCTCTCTCTCTCTCTCTCTCTCTCTCTCTCTCTCAGAGGTCAGGGGTCACACAAAGCATAATGGAAACCAATTGGAAACTCCAGGGAGGAACTCTTTAAAAAACAAGTTTCAATCACAGGTCACTGTTCAGATAAGGTGTACAAACCTGTCTGCAGTTTAGTGAACATCTCTGAGGAAGGAAACTCAGCAGGAGGGAAGTTCTCACAGGTTCACAGAAGAATATTCCAGAGACCTTATTGAAAATGTTTTTCATGCGAGAGAAATGTTTGTACAATCATTGTTCATGTGGACCGAAATGCTGCTGAAAATTCTGTTCAGACTAAGATGTTTCCTCCAGCGGTTCCTCAGACCGATCCTACTGTGCTGTGATGTTTCTTCACTTCCTCGTTAACAGCTTCATCTTCTACAGCAGTTAGTTCTGGAAAAAAACTAGAAGAAATCCATAAAAGTGTGGTTTCGTTTTATCTTGTTATGTTAAACGTGGGGGGCGGGGGGGATTACGGTGGCTTAGTGGTTAGCACGTTTGCCTCACACCTCCAGGGTTGGGGGTTCGATTCCCGCCTCCACCTTGTGTGTGTGGAGTTTGCATGTTCTCCCCGTGCCTCGGGGGTTTCCTCTGGGTACTCCGGTTTCCTCCCCCGGTCCAAAGACATGCATGGTAGGTTGATTGGCATCTCTGGAAAATTGTCCGTAGTGTGTGTGAGTGTGTGTGTGTGTGTGTGTGTGTGTGTGTGTGTGTGTGTGTGTGTGTGTGTGTGTGTGTGTGTGTGTGTGAGTGAATGAGAGTGTGTGTGTGCCCTGTGATGGGTTGGCACTCCGTCCAGGGTGTATCCTGCCTCGATGCCCGATGACACCTGAAATAGGCACAGGCTCCCCGTGACCCGAGAAGTTCGGATAAGCGGTAGGAAATGAATGAATGAATGAATGAATGAATGAATGAATGAATGAATGAATGAATGAATGAATGGATGGATGAATGAATGAATGAATGAATGGATGGATGAATGCATATAAAACGTGTACATTTATGGAGAAGAAGAAATCTTGCGACAGAGATCGTTGGTGTGTGGTGAGTGTACTGTATGTAGCTAGTACAGTTAGCTTGCTTTGCTAATCTAATCTAAGAAGGAATCTTTTCACACTCATTAGTGTTTTTAAATAAAAACCTGAGGTAACATTGGACAATAAAAGCTGTACAAGCCACGCCCACAACAACGACATAAGCATTCGCTATACAGCAACCAGAAACAAATTAAAAACTACATGAGCATCTGGTCACATGTTAGCATGAACACCATAGTTCACATACACCTGACCAGACTGCAAATGAATTAAAGGGAAAATTGTTTGTAATTTAATTATTAGCTGATTTTCTCAGTCTACGTAGACGATCGTGATATCTTCACCGAGGACGACTGCACCGGCACTCCGGAAGCTCGGTTGTCTAATTAAAACAATATAAAACATCGGACCGGCGCTGACCTTTGAGGCAGGTGATTGACACAGACAGACAGTTACACTCTCTAACCTTCACAAATGTCAGCGTTTTCCTGAAACCACGGAGACGCACCAAGTCCGCGCCCTCGCCGCTCTGTTTACCGCATTGATCTGTTTGTGAGAGAGACGGCAGGCAGATCATAAACTATTAACAACAATGTTTTTATCTTTAAATCAAATCCCAGCTCTATATATAAGATACGGTCATGTTTGTCCTGCAGCGTCTCTCATTTATTAACCCCTTTATCATCTCCTTGTTATCTTTGTCTTTATCTTTGGTCTGTAGCTAGAAAGAAATGTTCAAATATTTTCATATACATATTTAATATACTATTGTGCTAAGCTAACAGAATTCATGAGCGTCATTTGGTTCGATTCGGAAATGTTTATAATTGTTGCTTTATAATGGACGCTAACATGAGCTAACCTGACAGGAGTCTGTGTAGTGTTTGATGCTAAGTGACATTTCATGTGTATGTATGTGTATGTGTGTGTGTCTATGTGTGTATGTATGTGTGTGTGTGTGTGTGTGTCTATGTGTGTATGTATGTGTGTGTGTGTGTGTGTGTGTGTGTGTCTATGTGTGTATGTATGTGTGTGTGTGTGTGTGTGTCTATGTGTGTATGTATGTGTGTGTGTGTGTGTGTGTGTGTGTGTCTATGTGTGTATGTGTGTGTGTGTGTGTGTCTATGTGTGTATGTATATGAGTGTGTGTCTATGTGTGTGTGTATGTGTGTGTGTGTCTATGTTTGTATGTATATGTGTGTGTGTCTATGTGCGTGCGTGTGTGTGTGTGTGTGTGTCTATGTGTGTATGTATATATGTGTGTATGTATGTATGTATGTGTGTGTCTATGTGTGTATGTATATGTGTGTGTGTGTTTATGTGTATGTATATGTGTGTATGTATATGTGTGTGTCTATGTGTGTATGTATAT
>NC_062521.1:32565014-32575014 GCF_022655615.1 Tachysurus fulvidraco | reverse complement strand
TTGATACATTTTTCAATAGAATTAAATACATATGTTAAATCGAATTAATTCAATAGAAATAAATAAATATAAAATAAATAAATAAATATATTTTGGATGACAATAAAACACTGAGTCCTGTTCGTGGTAAATTCGTGACTATTTGACCTCTTTGTAGTTTTGAGCTATTTGTTGTTTTGTTTTGCTCTTTAGTTTCGTTGTATAGCTGCATGTCCTGTAGATGGTGATTATGGGATGTGGCTCAGTGTTACATCTCTGCTATCAGCTGAACTTAAGGTTGTCATTTTGTTTTTTTAATCCAATGCAGATTTTTGATCGGATCAGACGATCTGAGCCTGAGACGGTTTTACTGTCTGACCAAAAGGGGAACATTTAGTGGAATTTAGGCCACGTTCACACGGCAAGTCTTAACGCTCGATTCAGATATTTTGCTCAGATCTGATTTTTTTTTGTTTGGCTGTTCACATTACCTTCACAAATGTGGCCTATATCAGATACCAGTGTGAACAGTTTGCGGTTTTCGAACTGACCCGCATGCGCAAACGAACGATAACGATGACGTCACCACAGCATGCCGTCGCACTAAAAGTTGGTGAGGTTACGGAGGAAGTATCGTATCATCTGGTGCAAGCAAACATATCATGTAACACACTAATGTGATGTATTCAATCTAAACATTATGAGCTGTTCACGTAACCACTTTATATAACACTCTTAAACACACACAAACGTGACACAAACGTGACTGGTAACGTGTGTGTGTTAAGCAAAAAAAAAAAAAAGTCTTAGCCCGGCGCGTAATTGTGACGAATGTCGATGTAGATTGACGTAAAAGTCGCATCAAATCCACCTCGGTTGTTCACACTGTGGCCACATTAAAAAAAAATCAGATTTGGGTCTGATTCAGGACCAGATATGGAAGTGGTCTAAATCTGATTTGAAAAAAATCAGATCTGGGCCAGATTTGAGTGTTCACACTACTGCTGAAGAAGTCTGACCTGTCACATGACCCCAATAAAATCAGATTTGGGCCACTTTTACCTGCAGTGTGAACGTGGCCTTAGTGTTCTGAGATCAGAACTGTAAAGAAACACATTGCTGTGACTCAAGAGAGAAAAAAACATATCAGCATTTAATTAGAAAACCTGCTCATTAATAATAACAGAAGCTTTTCTCTTAGTAAGAGACGTTTGTTTACTGGCATGAAAACTTAGTATTAAAACACCGAGCTGCTTCTCCTGTAGACACACTGAGGTTTGTCGTGATTACAGAATACTTTCTTGTAAAGAAGAATAATTTCATTCTTGTATAAAATAACAACATCAAAAAAATTGATATGAAATTATTCCTAAATAAATTCAAAATTGAACAACGAGACACTTTCTTGTGCTATATTTTCTCTCGCAGTAAAAGAGTGTTTCCTGTGTGTTTAATATGTTTGCTCACAATTAATGAACTGTGTTTTGTTGTTGTAATTATTTACTTTTTTCCCCATAATAATAAATTCCAGGGGGGGCACGGTGGCCGCCTCACGCCTCCATGGTTGGGGGTTCGATTCCCACCTCCGCCTTGTGTGTGTGGAGTTTGCATGTTCTCCCCGTGCCTCGGGGGTTTCCTCCGGGTACTCCGGTTTCCTCCCCCGGTCCAAAGAAATGCATGGTAGGTTGACTGGCATCTCTGGAAAATTGTCCTTAGTGTGTGTGTGTGTGTGTGCCCTGTGATGGGTTGGCACTCCGTCCAGGGTGTATCCTGCCTCGATGCCCGATGATGCCTGAGATAGGCACAGGCTCCCTGTGACCCGAGAAGTTCGGATAAGCGGTAGAATATGAATGAATGTATGAATGAATGAATGAATGAATGAATAATTCATTCAATTCTGATTCCTCAGAAGAATTAAATAATGTTTATTTTCTATTGCAAAACAGTGAACTTCTCATTATTCGAAGATGTTTTCTTGAATGTTTGGACCTTGTGGAGCATCAGACCACTTCTGTGAGCATTATTTGTCTGTACTGAGCACGAGAGAGATGAAGAGGAGCGCAATTAGTGGATTAATGAGAAAAACTCCAGACACTTTAACTCCCTGCTCCTTCTGTCGTCACAGTCACATCACAGAAAAATGCTAAACACCAGTTTAGTTTCACTGGTTCTGTGTGTGTGTGTGTGTGTGTGTGTGTGTGTGTGTGTGTGTGTGTGTGTGTGTAGACGGTACTAAGCCGGAAAAGGTCATTGAGATGAGTTCAAGAGTGACGGGAAATAATGAACCACCTCGAGCTCAGTAAATTAACCCGTGTCAGGAGCTGCCCATTCCACCAGATCAATACTGAACACTTTGCTTTCGGAAAATGAGGGTCATCCTCTCAGGTGAAGCCTCTGGAGACACACACACACACACACACACACACACACACACACACATGCAGGAGTGGCACCAGTGATAAAACAATCAACACAAAGACTACACTGATGGCCTGTGTGTGTGTGTGAGTGTGTGTGTGTGAGTGTGTGTGTGTCTCTCTCTCTCTCTCTCCAACATGTGGCAGCCACTTGTTTTCCTCAGACAGACGTTTGACATGGTCGATAAAGCGAATCTCTGGTGTAAACGTTTTTCAGGCTGTCCTTCGTCTTCAGCGTGACAGAGACCTGGAACCAACACAGATCTATAACAGATAAATAACAATATCTATCTGTCTATCTGTGTGTGTGTGTGTGTGTGTGTGTGTGTGTGTGTGTGTGTGTGTGTGTGTGTGTGTGTGTTTTAAGATATCTGGTCATATCTGGTTACAGTAAATCAAACAACTTCACTGACATTCACATCTAAAATACAATAGAGTTTGTTTCGACATGATTACATTGCTGTGTGTTCTGGTCTCTGATGGACGTCAGGTGTTGATTAATTCTCTCTAACCGCAGCTCTGACTGTAGTTCTGTGTGTTCTGGTCTCTGATTGGACGTCAGGTGTTGATTAATTCTCTCTAACAGCAGCTCTGACTGTAGTTCTTGTGTTCTGGTCTCTGATTGGACGTCAGGTGTTGATTAATTGTCTTTACCTGCAGCTCTGACTGTAGTTCTGTGTGTTTCTGGTCTCTGATTGGACGTCAGGTGTTGATTAATTGTCTTTACCTGCAGCTCTGACTGTAGTTCAGCTGCATATTAATGTACTGACTCTGATATGGTTTCCATAGTAACAGCTCCTTCATAAGGAGATGTGTGTGTATGATGTAGTGAAGGAGTCTCCAGTGTCAGTGCTGTGTATCAGTCAGAGGTGAAGCTGGAACTTGATGTTCTCCACATCTCAGGACAGAAAAGAGAGAGAATAAAGAGAGTGGGTTTCCTCCGGGTACTCCGGTTTCCTCCCCCGGTCCAAAGACATGCATGGTAGGTTGATTGGCATCTCTGGAAAATTGTCCGTAGTGTGTGAGTGTGTGTGAGTGAATGGAGTGTGTATGCCCTGTGATGGGTTGGCACTCCGTACAGGGTGTATCCTGCCTCGATGCCCGATGACGCCTGAGATAGGCACAGGCTCCCCGTGACCCGAGACGTTCGGAATAAGCGGTAGAATATGAATGAATGAATGATGAATGTTGAGAGGACGAGTGTTTTTATCTGGTCCCTGTAACAGAATAGATTGTGGATATATAAAGGTGTGGGTCGTGTGACAGCCGGGAGCGAGCGACTGTAGGAGTCTCACAGTTCCATAACGTTACTGTGCTCCTGCAGACCAGCGGACTTCAGGGGATAAATAAACGATCCGCTCTCTGTATGTTTCCGCGTCGTGTTGTGTCGTAGCTCCAGCGTCAGAGTGCAGAGTGTGTTATAAAAGTTTATAGAGTGTCCCGTCAGCTCTTTAGTAACATCACTTACACACACACCGACATCCCAAACGATCAATACAATATTTTTCTCCCAATAAATAATGTAGGTCTGAAAATGGTCCAAATGCACGTATTGACAGTTGGTGGCATTAGGCCTCGCTGGAAACAGATGACAGTCACACACACACACACACACACCACACACACACACACACACACCACTTACTTCCTTTTACAGATCAGCAGAAAATGAAGACGTGGAGGATCACTTGTCACCGGTCGAGGGTGGACGGGGGAAATGGGTCCTAATGGAAAAAGGGAGACGGCATGTGCTTGGTCCAGCACTTTCTGAGAAACACACACACACACACACACACACACTTTAATACCCTTAGAGAAGTAATGGCTAGCAGCACCCGTTAACCCTCCTGTAGCGTTCACTATGTAGCAGATTTCCTGCTTTTCAATGTTGAGAGAAAAAAAACACAAAATATTTCTATTATTTTTTTCTAGGAAGCTAAAAACTTCTAAACTCTTTTATCTCTGAAAATGAATGATTTAATGTCCTTTAGAACAGTAGAAGTATCTCGGCTGTCGGTCAAATAAAAGGGGGCGGGGCTTGATATAGCAGGTGATCTGTGAAAGTACACAGTTTATCACTTCCACAAAAAAGTGATCAATGCATCCACTGGATATCACTTTCTTTTTCTTTTCTTTCTCTCTTTCTCTCTCCTCTCTCTCTCTCTCTTCTCTCTCTCTTTCTTATTTCTTTCTTTCTTTCTCTTGTATCCTTCTGTCCTTCCTTTGTTGTTTTATATCTGGTTCCTTGCTATTTCATACCGTTTTTTGTCTTGTTTTCTTTTCTCCCGCTTGTTAGTGTTTAATTAAAAACACTAGCCATGTTTGCTAGCATGCTAGATTGCACTTAAACCAAGTTATTGTGTGTTTCCGCTAATGGCTTGTGTTATTTCTATCTTGGTAGCTAGAATGCTGGCTAAGCTGAGGTGAAATATTTCACAGTCTAATTAAAGCAGTGACGGTTTATTGTATGAAGGGAACAAGTGGCTTGTTAGTTTTATTTATTTAAGTATTTATTTACTATGACACTAATGTAAGGGTAAGGAGCGAAGTTTACTAGCGGACGTACATCACGGACACGTTCATCGGTTAAAGCATCAGTTTTGTAATTAAAGCAGGTTACTTGCTCTGAGCCCGACTGCTAACGTTACAGAAATTATTTTACCGTTGACTCAAAGCCCTGGAGCCAGGATTGTTAGCGTGCTAATAAGTTAACATGAGGTACAGCTTAGTAAATCGGTAGCTGGGTTCACTAGCAGGTTAGCTTTGGTTTGGATTTAGTGTCGAGTACCAGGTGTGTGGAGAAACTTGAGCACAGGGGACAGGCGGAATAAGAGGCTAACGCTACAGCGTACAGGGAGTGACAGCGCTAATCCTGAGTAATCTCCGCTAACGCTCTAATACTCCTGACAAATGAGAAGCAGACGGGCCTGATTTTTTAAAAGGAGGCATGTCCCGTAATTTCCCATGTACACACGTCACGCTTACATGGACGTTATTAGCGCACGTGTGTCTGAGAGCCAAACCTCTTTCTTTCACTCATTTACTGTGACACCATGGGAGGGAATTTTTTGCTTCAAAGCAGATTGGATTTCTCTCTCTCTCTTTCTCTCTCTCTTCTCTCTCTCTCTCTCTCTTCGATCAATAAAGGCGCTGTGCATGGCGCATACCTGAGATTTAATTGAAACAAGGCGTCGAGGTTCTTCGCCAGATCGTGGCTTTTCCATTTAAGGTAATGTTTTTGTGCTGTTCGTGCGGTTAATGAATCCAAGTCCTCGGCGAAAAAGCGCTCTCGACTCCTTCGCCCGAGGAAACCGTCCCTTCCCTCGCAGCTGTGCCGGGGAAAAAAAAAACGCAACAAAACTCGAACCCCACAACATGAAACGGTGCGGGGGAGAACGCAACCGCAATTAAAAGGCAGGAAAGAATATTGCTTTGGCATCTTAAGGTCATTATCCTGAGTTTATAGCCATGCGTACAGTGCCTTTTTATTTCCTTTATACGAGACGGACTAGCTTTAAAAAAACAGTTTGCTTGTTTTTTCCTTTTGGGGGTTTTTAATTTCGCTAAGGTGCATAAGTGAGTGTTGCCTGCACCTTCTCTGAACCTCATATTTTCTGGAGCAGATCAGCGGAAACGGCCGCCAGGGATTATCCAGAGACCTTATGACAAAAGTATGTCAGGCTTTAAAATCCTTCAAATATTAAACCCTCGTTACGAGGGCCGCTCTTCACCAAACCTGAGGATCAAGCGGCTTTAAGCCCTGAGCTTACGCTCTGATTTGCGACTTTCCTACCTGAGAAGAGAGAGAGAGAGAGAGAGAGAGAGAGAGAGAGAGAGAGAGAGAGAGAGCGTTTACTTTCATCACTGCTGCTGCTTCTCACACTTATCTTTTCTCCTCTGAGATTTAGAAAACACTTTATTCTTTATTATTATACATTTTCACACAGGATCTGTGTCCTCTGTCAGCCGTTCTGTCCTCTGACTGTAGAAAGTGCTGGTTTCATTTTATACACTCGCTAATTAGCGCATTAGCTAGCATAAATCTTCATCACGTAGATCTAGGCTCATGTGCAGCTTAATAAACACATGTACAGAATGTACAGTGTTAGCATTATGCAACATTTTAGCATTATGTTGTTTAGATAACTTTAGCATGCGTGTTTATGTAATGTGCTGATCTTGTATGCTAATCGCTAATTCGCTCATTAGCAAGCAGACTATTACGCAGAAAGCTAAGTAAGCTATAAAGTTAAGTGAAAACTGATCTAAGCTGTCTTGATCAGTTCTACATTTGGCATTGCTATGTTTTCTGTCAGGCTTTAGCTGAGTGTGTTAGGTTAAGTGCTAATTTCTTATGCTAATCTCTAATTAGTGCTTTGGCTAGCATAAAATGTAGCTAGATAAACCTTGTTTATTATACAAGCTATCCTACATTATCTATAACATGCTAGGTCTATGATTTTATGACAATTTCAGCATTCACACCAACGCTAAAATATATCGTATATATGTTGTTTGGAGGAGAAGTGTGTGTTACGTGGCCCCCTGCCATGATGTCAGACTTCAGATGTGTCCTTTCACACTTATAGACAAGACTATATATAATATGGTTTGTGTGTGTGTGTGTGTGTGTGTGTGTGTGTGTGTGTGTGTGTGTGTGATGTGTGTGTTTAATGAGCCCGTGTGACCCAGAGTGAAGGTCCGGCCCTCACCTTTCCTGCTCAGTAAAGTTCATTACACACTAACAGCATCACTAATGTCATTTAACGGCGACTCACACACGCTTTAAACTAGTGCTGATTCAATGAGATAGATGGCATCATGGGTAATGTAGTTCCTCTGGGACCTAAAACGACATTAGAGTTCTCTCTCTCTCTCTCTCTCTCTCTCTCTCTCTCTCTCTCTCTCTCTCTCCATCTGTCTCTTTCTGTCTCTCTGTCCTCTCCATCTCTCTCCCTCAGTCCTCTTCCCTATCTCTCTCTCTCTCTCTCTCTCATCTCTCTCTCTCTCTCTCTCTCTCCATCTGTCGCTTCTTTCTGTCTCTCTGTCTCTCCATCTCTCTCCCTCAGTCCTGCCTTCACCCTATCTCTCTCTCTCTGTCTCTCTCTCTCTCTGTCTCTCACTCTCTTTCTCTCTCTCTCTCTCTCTCTCTCTCTCTGTTTCTCCATCTCTCTCCCTCAGTCTCTCTCTCTCCCTGTCTCTCTCTCAAGAAAAAAAAAATCTCTCCCTCCTCTCTCTCTCTCTCCTCTCTCTCTCTCCATCTCTCTCTCCCTCCGTCTCTCTGTCCTCTCTTTCTCTCCATCTCTCTCTCTCTCTGCAGTGCTCGCGTTCTTCTCCATCTCTCTCTCCCTCAGTCTCTCTCTGCATCTCTCTCTCTCTCTCTCTCTCTCTCCATCTCTCTCCCTCAGTCTCTCTCTCTCCATCTCTCTCTCTGTCTCTCCATCTCTCTCTCTCTCTCTCTCTCTCTCTCTCTCTCTCTCTCTCTCTCTCTCTCTCTGTGTGTGTGTGTTAATGATAAATGAACCCCGTGTGTGTTTGTTGTTTTGATCTGTCCATCATCTCCATCCTTCACCGTTTCATCAACAGTCTGCTCCTCCTTTATCGATTCTTAACTCATACAAAAGAAATAATCTGTCATGGAGGTGATGACTGTGGTTTTGGGGCGTTTCGGTCTTTAAACGCAGCCCACATCTGAGATGACTTTTAGATGTTTAGATCTAACACGTGCACTTGACTCTGACCGTAAAACATTAAAATAAAGGCGGAGCTAATACGCTAATCTTATATGCTAGTTGATAGTTTCCTGTTGAGCTAGCAGGTCATTTTTACCTCAGAATTTGTAAAACAGTGCAGATGTTTGTTAGAAATACATGATTTAGCTGAATCATGTGTTTTTTCTATCAGTGTTTGATTTGATTTCATGTTAAAAAGGATTTAGAAATAAAAGTTATTTTGCATTATAATAGCACAAAGTTAGTAACCTGACCTTTTATGTGCTAATTATTAATTAATTATTAACCATGCTAGTTAATTAAATAACTAGCATGGTACTGTTATAGCATTGTTAGCACCATGCTAGCTACTCTGCTTTGTGTAAGACTTTCATCAGTTTTAATAAGCTTGTTATAATACTGTGTGTGTGTGTGTGTGTGTGTGTGTGTGTGTGTGTGTGTGTGTGTGTGTGTGATTTACATCTATAAAAGCCCGATCCAAATTGCGGTAATCAGACATGTGAAGCCTTGCCAAATTACAGAACAATATTTGTGGCCTAATTAAATCATTCACATTATCATAATGAGCAGATTGATATGAACTGGATAATGAGGATGTTCCACTTGTTGGCACTTCATGAGATGTGTGTGTGTGTGTGTGTGTGTGTGTGTGTGTGTGTCTATATTTGTGTGTGTGTGTGTGTGTATATATATATATATGTGTCTATATTTGTGTGTGTATATATGTGTCTATATTTGTGTGTGTGTGTGTGTGTGTGTGTGTGTGTGTGTGTGTGTGTGTGGCTTGTTAGTATATATGTGGCTTGTTAGCTGTATGTGTTTCTGACACAAAATGAAATAACTTTGATTGGCTATAATTAGACAGACAAGTGATCTAATTGATGTAATTCTGAATGCTGATTGATGTGTGTTTAGTTTGGGATTAGTGTGCTTTAATATGTTAGAGGTGTGTGATTAGTGTATTTGGTCTGTGTTAGTGTGTGTTTATTGTGGCATTAGTGTGTTTAGTGTGGGATTAGTGTGTGCTTCCTTGGGGATTAGTGTGTGCTTCCTGTGGGATTAGTGTGTGCTTCATGTGGGATTAGTGTGTGCTTCATGTGGGATTAGTGTGTGCTTCCTGTGGGATTAGTGTGTGCTTCCTGTGGGATTAGTGTGTGCTTCCTTGGGGATTAGTGTGTGCTTCATGTGGGATTAGTGTGTGCGTCATGTGGGATTAGTGTGTGCTTCCTGTGGGATTAGTGTGTGCTTCCTTGGGGATTAGTGTGTGCTTCATGTGGGATTAGTGTGTGCGTCATGTGGGATTAGTGTGTGCTTCCTGTGGGATTAGTGTGTGCTTCCTGTGGGATTAGTGTGTGCTTCCTTGGGGATTAGTGTGTGCTTCCTTGGGGATTAGTGTGTGCTTCCTGTGGGATTAGTGTGTGCTTCCTGTGGGATTAGTGTGTGCTTCCTGTGGGATTAGTGTGTGCTTCCTGTGGGATTAGTGTGTGCGTCATGTGGGATTAGTGTGTGCGTCATGTGGGATTAGTGTGTGCTTCTTGTGGGATTATGTGGCATTAGTGTGTACTTCATGTGGTATTAGTGTGTGCTTCCTGTTGGATTAGTGTGTGCTTCCTGTGGATTAGTGTGTGCTTCCTGTTGGATTAGTGTGTGCTTCCTGTGGGATTAGTGTGTGCGTCATGTGGGATTAGTGTGTGCTTCTTGTGGGATTATGTGGCATTAGTGTGTGCTTCCTGTGGTATTAGTGTGTACTTCATGTGGTATTAGTGTATGCTTCCTGTTGGATTAGTGTGTGCTTCCTGTGGGATTAGTGTGTGCTTCCTGTGGGATTAGTGTGTGCTTCCTGTGGGATTAGTGTGTACTTCCTGTGGGATT
>NC_062521.1:32547514-32555014 GCF_022655615.1 Tachysurus fulvidraco | reverse complement strand
TGTTGTGTTCTGTGTGTTGTGTTCTGTGTGTTGTGTTCTGTGTGTCCTGCTCTGTGTGTCCTGCTCTGTGTGTTGTGTTCTGTGTGTTGTGTTCTGTGTGTCCTGCTCTGTGTGTTGTGTTCATTGTGTCCTGCTCTGTGTGTTCTGTGTGTGTTGTGTGTGTTGTGTTGTGTGTGTGTTGTGTTGTGTGTGTTGTGTGTGTTGTGTTGTGTGTGTTGTGTTCTGTGTGTTCTGTGTGTGTTGTGTACTGTGTGTTGTGTGTGTTGTGTTCTGTGTGTTCTGTGTGTTCTGTGTGTTGTGTTCTGTGTGTTGTGTTCTGTGTGTTCTGTGTGTGTTGTGTACTGTGTGTTGTGTGTGTTGTGTTGTGTGTGTTGTGTTGTGTGTGTTGTGTTCTGTGTGTTCTGTGTGTGTTGTGTACTGTGTGTTGTGTTGTATGTGTTGTGTGTCCTGCTCTGTGTGTTGTGTCCTGCTCTGTGTGTTGTGTTGTGTGTGTTGTGTACTGTGTGTGTTGTGTACTGTGTGTTGTGTACTGTGTGTGTTGTGTACTGTGTGTTGTGTACTGTGTGTTGTGTACTGTGTGTGTTGTGTACTGTGTGTTGTGTACTGTGTGTGTTGTGTACTGTGTGTTGTGTGTGTTGTGTTGTGTGTGTTGTGTTGTGTACTGTGTGTTGTGTTGTGTGTGTTGTGTTGTGTGTGTTGTGTACTGTGTGTTGTGTTGTGTGTGTTGTGTTGTGTTGTGTGTGTTGTGTGTGTTGTGTGTGTTGTGTTGTGTGTGTTGTGTTGTGTGTGTTGTGTTGTGTGTGTCCTGCTCTGTGTGAGCCTCAGTAATAAGCAGTAATAACAGCTTAGCTGAGGAAGTTTCCTCAGAGACAATAAGCTTGTAGTTATCTAAGTGACTAGCATGACTAGCATGACTAGCATGACTAGCATGACTAGCATGCTAACAGGAAGAGTAACTATATGTGATGAGTCTCACTTCTAGTTTAACGCTATGTTATGAAACATTCTTTATTTTATTGTTTCACTGATTTTATAAAAATCTCAGTCTGCCATCTAAAATATTAACAGCGCTGAATGAGCAGTGCATTGTGGGTAATGTGTTTTCTTTTAGCAGTACAAGTGCAAACAACCCGACTAGTGATTTCAATGCAGATTTCTTTCTTTCTTTCTTTCTTTCTTTCTTTCTTTCTTTCTTTCTTTCTTTCTTTCTTTCTGACACACAAAAGACAAAAGAGAAACAATGCTGTATGGTTGATGTTGTCCTGGAGTGCATCTGTTACTTTTGGGCTTTGTTATAAAATATTGTGGTGCTTCTTTGTCACCGTGTGTGTGTGTGTGTGTGTGTGTGTGTGTGTGTGTGTGTGTGTGTGTGTGTGTGTGTGTTACTGTGTGTGTGTACTGTATGTGTACTGAAGGTATGTGTGTGTGTGTGTGTGTGTGTGTGTGTGTGTGTGTGTGTGTGTGTGTGTGTGTGTGTGTGTGTGTGTGTGTGTGTGTATGTGTGTGTGTTTTGCCTGTAGCAGATGCTGAGTGGGCAGACTGTGCACTTCCTCACTACCCCTGGACTGAACACTTTGCCCTCGCTCCTCTCTCCTGCTCTTTCATGAGTTCTAACCCTGAACGTCAGAGCTGCGACTCGGCTTCTTTCATTAAAACACACCTTTAGGCCAGCGTCCAAATCACCATCCGTCATCTTCTCCCTGTTCATTCAGGCTTCTGCTCATCCAAGGTGTTTTTTTTCCTCGAGTCTTCATAGTTCTTGAGTAAATGTGATGTCCTTTCAGATGAACAGCTGCACCATGATGTTTATCTGCACTGTAGGTCCACAGCTGCCCTGCCTTTATCTTCATGATCACTGGATCACATTTAACTCCTACATCAGCTACTGACCTGGATGGATTTTTTTTTTAAAGTTTTTTTTTTAGATTTAAAAAGATCTGATAAAATTATAATGAAGTTTTTATAACCATTTTCACTTCATTCCTCTTTAAATACAAATCATTTACTTTTGAAGTTCATTGATATTTTTCAAATTTTCTTTTGAATCATATCATGAGGAGAACTTCCACCAGAACTCACCAGCACACATGATGGTCTCCAGAAGACATCTGAGCTTCTGCACAAGCCTGATCTGGATCAGACATCAGTTCTTGTCCAAGGATGAGGTTCACTTCTGAGTTTGGTTCCCCTCAAGGTTTCTTCATCAACTCATCTCAGGGACTCATCCTCTTCCTCATCTCATCTCAGGGACTCATCCTCTTCCTCATCTCATCTCAGGTACTCATCCTCTTCCTCATCTCATCTCAGGGACTCATCCTCTTCCTCATCTCATCTCAGGGACTCATCCTCTTCCTCATCTCATCTCAGGGACTTTCTCCTCACCACCGTCACCTCAGACTTGATCGTTAGGGATAAATATGAACTTCATTTGAAACGTTAACATTTGGATCCTGTTTCTAGATTTCTGTAAAGCTGCTTTGAGACGAGTGCAATATAAATAAATTCTCCTGAAGACAAATCGGGCTCTTCTCATAATGACTCAGAGAGCTCACAGGAAGTCGCGTCTGAAATTAAATCCACTTCCTGTTAGTTTATAAGTGTAGCAGATTAAAACACAATACTACTTAATAAATTTATCCAAATTCTGTACAGAAACGTATCCACATATGCAGTTCATTCATTCATTCATTTACTACCGCTTATCTGAACTTCTCGGGTCACGGGGAGCCTGTGCCTATCTCAGGCGTCATCGGGCATCGAGGCAGGATACACCCTGTACGGAGTGCCAACCCATCACAGGGCACACACACACACTCATTCACTCACACACACTCACACACTACGGACAATTTTCCAGAGATGCCGATCAACCTACCATGCATGTCTTTGGACCGGGGGAGGAAACCGGAGTACCCGGAGGAAACCCCCGAGGCACGGGGACAACATGCAAACTCCACACACACAAGGTGGAGGCGGGAATCGAACCCCCAACCATGGAGGTGTGAGGCAACGTGCTAACCGCTAAGCCACCGTGCCTCCCTTATGCAGTTCAATTAGAATTGATTTAGCTCCAAAAAAGCTCATGTACCTCAGACACAATATCAGTTTCTTTGTTTGTGGCGTTGCACCACGCCGGATACTCGGCTTCAGAATCTTCCCAGAAAGTTAATTTCACAAAGTCCGACTTCAGTGAGGCTCAGTTCATCACACCAATGTGTCGGACTACACTGTAATGGAAAAAACACTCCATATTTCTTCCAGTACTTCAGCACTACTGATGTTGGGGATGTTGTAGAAAGGAACATGTGCAGATATGGACATGGGCTCAAGTGATCATATTTATCTTAAAAAAAAAAAAGAAGAAAGAAATCCAATCTAAGAATTAAAATATTCAAATAACAACAATAATGCAGTGAATCTTATCGTTTTAATCCAGAAAAGTGTCGCAGGAACATTCTGAAGAACCAGAGATCAAATATTTCCCTGATTCTTTTATTATTAGTTTGAGTCGAGCCAAGACTGTGAGCTAATGTCCAGAGAAATACCTATGTGTGTGTGTGTGTGTGTGTGTGTGTGTGTGTGTGTGTGTGTGTGTGTGTGTGTGTGTGTGTGATGTGATGTTCCTGGCAGTGAATTCAATCAGATTAAATAGTCACTAGATGTAATATTGTGTGTGTGTGTGTGTGTGTGTGTGTGTGTGTGTGTGTGTGTGTGTGTGTGTGTGTGTGTTGCAGTTCAGATGCAGTGTTCTTCTTAGATCTTAGATCTTCTTAAATCACTCTGATCTCCTTAACCCATGGTCCTCTTCTTTCCTGTCATCACCGCCATATCCCATGATCCTCTCTGCTACTCATAATGTACTGTAAACTCTGTACCACTAACAAGGTGGGGCGCATGACTTAAACTTTATTTGTAAAAAAAAAGAGATAAAAATAAATCCCATAATTCCCAGTGACAGGAAATGGAAGGAAACTTCCATGGAAGGACCCTTGATCCTGATCCACACACCCAGGGGGCGGAGTTTGTCTAAAACCTAGGTGTGGCTCAGTTCCACTCGACTTGTAATGTTCACCGAGTAACCAGTGAAGTAATAAATACCGAAATCTCAGAAGAGTCTGGTGTGGAGAAGCTCTTCATCATCTGGAGCAGAACGTTCTCCAGGTGTTTAAGTTCAGACGAAGCCTCACAGAAACAGGAAGTCAGCAGGATAAAACCACCTGGCTGATGTTCTCCCAGTGACTAACACAATGACATCATCAAGACATGACTTCCATTAATGTTGCTGCAGGTCCTTCAGTGTTCAGTGTTCTCCTCTGGATGGTGGTCTTATTCAGCATGTTGGCTGTGGATGAGCTACTAATGCTGGTCTGTTCTGTTCGCTTCCTCTTCACTGATGTTCTCCAGGCTAATCAGCTCGTCCTGTAATCGTGTTACTCTCTCGTCAGCGAGGCCGAGTGACTTAATTGGGACCGAGATTTCAACAAAGTGAAAATTAATAAGTTTTTGTCGAGCTCCTGGTGCATTGTCTTATTAAGCCGTGAGGGTCAATTTCAGCAGCATTATGTGATCATGGGCCAGGAGCAGAGGAGCGCCGATCTGATTAGCCTAGCGACTGGACACGCTAATGATCTCCAGCTAAACTGCACACTAATGTAGCTGTGGGAGGAAAAAAATGTGGACCGGCTTCAGAACATTCAGAAACACCGGCGTCTATCAGAAAAAAATAAAAAGGAATAATCATTTAACATTACGGAGCTCCGAGCGGGAAAGCAGATGTTCTGTAGACTTTATAACTATCTTTTTATGTCCTTTTTATGTGAGATGATAAATATAAAAACACAGGACTCACAAACATCTTTTACCTCCACTTTAGTTTAACTTCTGACAACAAAATAATAATAATAATAATAATAATAATAATAATAATCAGAATAATAATAATAATAATAAGACAGTTACATCAGTTACAATTCACTATTTATTTATTCAATCTTTTTTTATTCAATAATATTTGAAATAAATAAATAATGTGTTGATTAATTCTCTCTAACAGCAGCGCAGGTTTATATTCATGTCCTTCCACTGATACGTTAGCGTTTCTATAGTAACAGCACGTTCATTACAACTGTGTGTAATCAATGATAGGGTGAAGTTTTCTTAATGTAAGGAGATGTACCTTGTGTACCTTGTGTACCTTTCTGTACCTTGTGTACCTTTCTGTACCTTGTGTACCTTTCTGTACCTTTCTGTACCTTGTGTACCTTTCTGTACCTTGTGTACCTTTCTGTACCTTTCTGTACCTTGTGTACCTTTCTGTACCTTGTGTACCTTTCTGTACCTTTCTGTACCTTGTGTACCTTGTGTACCTTGTGTACCTTTCTGTACCTTTCTGTACCTTGTGTACCTTTCTGTACCTTGTGTACCTTTCTGTACCTTTCTGTACCTTTCTGTACCTTGTGTACCTTTCTGTACCTTTCTGTACCTTTCTGTACCTTGTGTACCTTGTGTACCTTGTGTACCTTGTGTACCTTTCTGTACCTTTCTGTACCTTGTGTACCTTGTGTACCTTGTGTACCTTTCTGTACCTTTCTGTACCTTTCTGTACCTTGTGTACCTTTCTGTACCTTGTGTACCTTTCTGTACCTTTCTGTACCTTTCTGTACCTTGTGTACCTTTCTGTACCTTTCTGTACCTTGTGTACCTTGTGTACCTTTCTGTACCTTGTGTACCTTTCTGTACCTTTCTGTACCTTTCTGTACCTTGTGTACCTTTCTGTACCTTTCTGTACCTTTCTGTACCTTGTGTACCTTTCTGTACCTTTCTGTACCTTTCTGTACCTTGTATACCTTTCTGTACCTTTCTGTACCTTGTGTACCTTTCTGTACCTTTCTGTACCTTGTGTACCTTTCTGTACCTTGTGTACCTTTCTGTACCGTGTGTACCTTTCTGTACCTTGTGTACCTTTCTGTACCTTGTGTACCTTTCTGTACCTTTCTGTACCTTTCTGTACCTTGTGTACCTTTCTGTACCTTGTGTACCTTTCTGTACCTTTCTGTACCTTGTGTACCTTTCTGTACCTTTCTGTACCTTGTATACCTTTCTGTACCTTTCTGTACCTTTCTGTACCTTTCTGTACCTTGTGTACCTTTCTGTACCTTGTGTACCTTTCTGTACCTTTCTGTACCTTGTGTACCTTTCTGTACCTTTCTGTACCTTTCTGAACCTTTCTGTACCTTTCTGTACCTTTCTGTACCTTGTGTACCTTTCTGTACCTTTCTGTACCTTGTGTACCTTTCTGTACCTTGTGTACCTTGTGTACCTTTCTGTACCTTTCTGTACCTTGTGTACCTTTCTGTACCTTTCTGTACCTTGTGTACCTTGTGTACCAGAGTGACTGCAGTATCATGACTAACACCAGAGACTAATGTAACTAGAAATGGATGTGAAGTGTGAGGTGTCCTACTGTAACAGATGGTGAGTCGTGATGTCAGAGGAACGAAACACTTCAGATCCATTAAAAACGAGGTTATTGTGATGGTGAGACGCAGATCTGTCACTTTTTCTGTGATTCTAAACAAAACGTTCCAGATGTGTTGCTATAAAACATCAGCAGGACACAACAATGCTGAGTTACTGCTGCGGGAGGTTTGTGTTTATTCACACATCTGTTGCTCTGGACGTATGGAAACCATTTGGAAATGATACATAAGAGAGATAATAGTGTTAAACAATTTCCTCAAGTGTGTGTGTGTGTGTGTGTGTGTGTGTGTGTGTGTGTGTGTGTGTGTGTGTGTGTGTGTGCCAAGCTGGAAAACTCTCTAAGCCTTTTACTCATTTACAAATTTTCCTCACAAGCTGCTCGGGTGGAATCTTTCCAGGCAGAACCCGCTCGGCCTACTGGAATTCATCCCTGCTTTTATAACTGGACCATTAATGTTTTCGCTTGTCGTTAAGCTTTATTAGGCCGACTTTAACGCAGGAGCGTGATCGGGCCGCCTCTCCACTTTTCAACATCACATGTGCTAATGATTTGGTGTGTCCCGGGACTTCGTGTAATTTAATTAACGGCTCGGCTTTTTCCGTCGCTCCGTATTGTCCTCGCCATCGGCATCCAAGAAGCGCAGCTGGAGGAAGGAGAAGCTGTGTTTCATTCACGGCGACGTTTCCTGCTGTCATTACGCCGCAGATTTAGTGCCGAGCGCAAGGAGGTGAAGTCGATGTCTCCGGAGCACAGTCGATATTTTCTCTCTTTTAATTCATTAAAGCTGCCTCGCCATTTCTAGTTCCGTCTTTAAGCGCACCGATGTGAAGCAATTATCCAGATGTCATTGGGAGTCAGACTGACTTCTCAAAAAAAAAAAAAATCAGCTTGTTGCTTAATAGTATAACGTCTCAATGTTTTTTTCTTTTTTTGCTGGAGGATCAATGTCTTAATTCACCTTCGAGTCGGTGAGGTAATGGCTTTGATAAGACATTACAGATTCTGCTTTGATATGTCGG
>NC_062521.1:32537514-32542514 GCF_022655615.1 Tachysurus fulvidraco | reverse complement strand
TCCAGTGTAGCGTCCATTGTAGAGTCCATTGTAGAGTCCAGTGTAGAGTAAATTGTAGAGTCCAGTGTAGAGTCCAGTGTAGAGTTCAGTGTAGAATCCAGTGTAGAGTCCATTGTAGAGTTCAGTGTAGAGTCCATTGTAGAGTCCAGTGTAGAGTAAATTGTAGAGTCCAGTGTAGAGTCCAGTGTAGAGTTCAGTGTCAAGTCCATTGTAGAGTCCATTGTAGAGTCCATTGTAGAGTCCAGTGTAGAGTCCAGTGTAGAGTTCAGTGTAGAGTCCAGTGTAGAGTCCAGTGTAGAGTCCAGTGTAGAGTCCATTGTAGAGTCCATTGTAGAGTCCAGTGTAGAGTCCAGTGTAGAATCCATTGTAGAGTCCAGTGTAGAGTCCAGTGTAGAGTCCAGTGTAGAATCCAGTGTAGAGTCCAGTGTAGAGTCCAGTGTAGAATCCAGTGTAGAGTTCAGTGTAGAGTTTAGTGTAGAGTTTAGTGTTGATCAGTGCTGATAACTTTATCTTGGGAAGTAGATGAGCGCGGATCATTATTCACGTCTTTATGCAGCACGAGAAGATTATGACCGAGATCTCCACATTCAAAGCACCACAGATTCTCAGTACTGGTGTAAACCATGAAGGAATTATCACCTAAATTATCAGGACCATGTACACCTGGTGAGAACAGGACCATGTAAACCTGGTGAGATTAGGACCATGTACACCTGGTGAGATCAGGACCATGTAAACCTGGTGAGATTAGGACCATGTTCACCGGGTGAGATCAGGACCATGTAAACCTGGTGAGATCAGGACCATGTACACCTGGTGAGATTAGGACCATGTTCACCGGGTGAGATCAGGACCATGTAAACCTGGTGAGATCAGGAGCATGTACACCTGGTGAGATCAGGACCATGTACACCTGGTGAGATCAGGACCATGTAAACCTGGTGAGAACAGGACCATGTAAACCTGGTGAGATCAGGACCATGTACACCTGGTGAGATCAGGACCATGTACACCTGGTGTCTAAATGACATGTTTCAGAGCGTCGTGTTTACATCCCAGCAGGAACACTTTAACAGGACTTGCGATTTTTCTGTTCAATTCTTTAGTGATGGCTTCGTTCGTTAGAGACAGTGATTTTTGTTGTCGGAGTGGACAGAGGGGTAAAAGTCACATGAGCTTCTCTCACCCTCTCTGTCCACTGCTAACTGACTCACTAACTGACTCAGTGAGCTCGCCATCCTCCTATTGGTGGATTTCACAGGTGTTAGGTGTTTGATTGGTGGATTTCACAGGTGTTTGGTGTTTGATGGCAGTTAAAGTTTGTGAATGATGAAGAATTGCTTTAGGAAACATGGCGGTGTGTAAACATGGCTTTTGAAGCCACTAGATGACGTTTGTGATGAAATTGTAGCTTTGATTATGAACTGAAATGACAAGATCAGACAGGATTAGGAACGAGTACATCAGAGGGACGGCTCATGTTGGACGTTTGGGGGACAGAGTGAGGGAGGACAGATTAAGATGGTTTGGACATGTTCAGAGGACGGAGAGTGAGTATATCGGTAGGAGAATGTTGGACATGGAGCTGCCAGGCAGGAGGCAAAGAGGAAGGCCTGAGAGGAGGTATATGGATGTAATTAATGAGGATATGAAGCTAGTGGGTGGAAGTGTTGAGGATGCAGGAGATAGGGACAGGTGGAGAGAGACGATTCGCCATGGCGACCCCTGAAGGGAAAAGCCGGAAGAAGGAGAAGGAGAAGATGAACTGAGTTAGTATCCAGAGCAGTGAGCAGTCTGCTGTGGATCTGCATGTGTGTGTTTAAGACCAACAGTGAATGTGTTTGTGCTTCAACACGACCACCAGCTCGACTCACTCAGAGCCAGGAGCCATCAACCCAACAAAAGCAGTAAAAAACAGATGGGAAGACAAAGAGTGGGGATTAGTCAGTGTTTGGTGATTCTCACACCTTAATGGGCTTGTAAATAATGTTGGGCGCAGATCAGTGAGGCTTGGGTTCAAATCCTGCCAAAAAGAGAACACCCAGGTAGAGTGCAGACCTCTCTCTCTCTCTCTCTCTCTCTCTCTCTCTCTCTCTCTCTCTCTCTCTCTCTCTCTCTCTCTCTCTCTGGATGCTCTCAGCTGCCTGGGGAAAGCTCATCTTGTTCCAGAGGTATTTAATAATCAGACCCTTAACAGTAAAGTTCAACCTCAGAACAGTGGCTTTTCTCCACACACACACACACACACACACACACACACACGAACACATATGCATAATACACACACACGCACACACACACACACACTGACACACACACACATAAACATACATACATAAACACACAATTACCACACAGACAACAAACATTTAATATTATTTATTCTACAAAACATTTCTTTTTTCTTTTTTTCTTTATTTACTTTATTTACGACTGACCTGATCAGAGCAGTGAACATAAAATTTTAATCCATATGTGTGTATGTCTGTGTGTGTGTGTGTGTGTGTGTGTACATGTGTGTGTTTGCGTGTGTGTGTGTGTGTGTGTGTGTGTGTGTGTGTGTACGTGTGTGTACGTGTGTGTGTTTGCATGTGTGTGTGTGTGTGTGTGTGTGTGTGTGTGTGTGTGTGTACGTGTGTGTACGTGTGTGTACGTGTGTGTGTTTGCATGTGTGTGTGTGTGTGTGTGTGTGTGTGTGTGTGTGTGTGTGTGTGTGTGTGTGTGTGTGTGTGTGTGTGGCTTAAAATAGTCAAAAGGTCCTAATGTACAAACAAATAAACTGAAACAAAATATAATAAAATAAACAAATAAACAAGACCTTGTATTGAAGATGGGTTTTCTTCAGACACTTAAAAAAATTCCCAGCATTCCACTCTTATTTATTTATTTATCTATCTATCTATCTATCTATCTATCTATCTATCTATCTATCTATCTATCTATCTATTTATTATTTAAAGTTCATGTCTTACCTCATGCTGGAAGCATTAAACTCGAGATATCTGTAGGAGTCATGTTTGACAACGCTTCTATTGAAGCAACATGTGTTTGGGTGCGTCTGTGTCACTATGTGTGTGTGTGTGTGTGTGTGTGTGTGTGTGTGTGTGTGTGTGTGTGTATATACACTGAGACCCTGTGTGAGCCTTGGGCTGAGTTTGATATTCACAGAGAGCTGAAGCTCGGGTCTATTTTCATCCTTTACGTAAGTAACAGTGCGCTAATGATTACACACACATCCTGGTGTGTGTGTGTGTGTGTGTGTGTGTGTGTGTGTGTGTGTGTGTGTGTGTGTGTGTTTGTGTGTGAGAGAGAGTGTGTATCTGTGTGTCCTGGGATTATGGAGTGGGTGTTTTCTCCCTTTCAGGAGTCACTCCACATGGCCTCCTGCCTCTTTTGTCTTTTTATAGCACTCCCCCGGAACGCAGCTCGAGCCAAAAGCAGCTCAGTTCCTGCGCCAGAGCCGCCGCTCGGGGAATTCTGCCATTCCTGCCCTCTTTTTCCACACACCTTCTCACACTTTTTCTCCCTCGTTCCCGGCTCCCAGCGCGTGTGGTGATCTGGGAGTCATTAGGGCCGCTCCCCTTTAACTCACACACACACACACAGGACCTGCCCTGATGTGCTGCTCTCTCCATCCTCACACTTTCCTCTCACAAGTGAAGCTGCTCATCTGTTTTCCTCTTTCATCCATCTTTTTTTCACTTTGCTGCTATTTACCATTACAACACTTTATTTATTAAAGCAGGACACATCACTCTGTTCATCCAGTTATAGTTACTCATTAGTTCCTGTTCTCTTTCCCTCATCATCATTACAGCACGGAGCTGCTGTGTTCTGGTCTCTGATTGGACGTCAGGTGTTGAATTATTCTCTCTAACAGCAGCTCTGACTGTAGTTCTGTGTGTTCTGGTCTCTGATTGGACGTCAGGTGTTGATTAATTCTCTCTAACAGCAGCTCTGACTGTAGTTCTGTGTGTTCTGGTCTCTGATTGGACGTCAGGTGTTGATTAATTCTCTCTAACAGCAGCTCTGACTGTAGTTCTGTGTGTTCTGGTCTCTGATTGGACGTCAGGTGTTGATTAATTCTCTCTAACAGCAGCTCTGACTGTAGTTCAGGTTTATATTAATGTACTGACTCTGATATGGTTTCCATAGTAACAGCTCCTTCATAAGGAGATGTGTGTGTATGATGTAGTGAAGGAGTCTCCAGTGTCAGTGCTGTGTATCAGTCAGAGGTGAAGCTGGAACTTGATGTTCTCCACATCTTCAGGACAGAAAAGAGAGAGAATAAAGAGAGGGAATAAAGAGAGGGAATAAAGAGAGGCAATAAAGAGAGAGAATAAAGAGAGAAAATAAAGAGAGAGAATAAAGAGAGAGAATAAAGAGAGAGAATAAAGAGAGAAAATAAAGAGAGAGAATAAAGAGAGAGAATAAAGAGAGAATAAAGAGAGAGAATAAAGAGAGAGAATAGAGAGAATAAAGAGAGAGAATAAAGAGATAATACCAGCTCTCCTCCCGCGCGCCCCTCCCTCTCGTCTCTCCCTCTCTCTCCTCGCTCTCGCGCTCCTCTCTCGCCTCCCTCGCTCTCCCGTCTCTCCTCCCTCTCTCTCACCCTCCCTCTTTCCCCTACATCTCGCTCCTCCCTACTCCCTCCTCCCTCACTCTCCTTCCCTCTCGACTCCCCCGCGCGCCGCCCGCCTCCCGCCAGCGTCGCGCCTCCCGCGCTGCCTCCCCTTCGCGTCTCCCTTGCGCGCGTCTGCCCGCGCGCCGCCCGCGCGCGCCGCCCGCCTGCGCCTCCCGCGCGCGCCTCCCCGCGCGCCTCCGCGCGCCTCCAGCGCGCCTCCCGCGCGCCTCCCGCGCGCGCCTCCCGCTCGCATCCCGCGCGCGCCTCCCGCGCGCCTCCCGCGCGCGCCTGTTGCGCGCACCGCGTGTTTCTCGCTGCTCGCCTGTCCCGTGCCCCCCGGCCGTCACCTGCCCTGGCTCCCCGCGTTGCGGTTGTT
>NC_062521.1:32512514-32532514 GCF_022655615.1 Tachysurus fulvidraco | reverse complement strand
TCATGTTCGTGTTCATGTGTGTGTTCATGTGTGTGTTCATGTGTGTGTTCTTGTTCAGGTTCCTGTGTGTGTTCCTGTGTGTTCCTGTGTGTGTTCCTGTGTGTGTTCCTGTGTGTGTTCCTGTGTGTGTTCCTGTGTGTGTTCTTGTTCATGTTCCTGTGTGTGTTCATGTGTGTGTTCTTGTTCAGGTTCCTGTGTGTGTTTCTGTGTGTGTTCCGTGTGTGTGTTCTTGTGTGTGTTCCTGTGTGTGTTCTTGTTCATGTTCATGTGTGTGTTCCTGTGTGTGTTCATGTGTGTGTTCATGTGTGTGTTCTTGTTCAGGTTCCTGTGTGTGTTCCTGTGTGTGTTCATGTGTGTGTTTCTGTGTGTGTTCCTGTGTGTGTTCATGTGTGTGTTCCTGTGTGTGTTCCTGTTCATGTTCATGTGTGTGTTCCTGTGTGTGTTCCTGTTCATGTTCATGTGTGTGTTCCTGTGTGTGTTCTTGTTCAGGTTCCTGTGTGTGTTTCTGTGTGTGTTCCTGTGTGTGTTCATGTGTGTGTTCCTGTGTGTGTTCTTGTTCAGGTTCCTGTGTGTGTTCCTGTGTGTGTTCATGTGTGTGTTTCTGTGTGTGTTCCTGTGTGTGTTCATGTGTGTGTTTCTGTGTGTGCTCTTGTTCATGTTCATGTGTGTGTTCATGTGTGTGTTCCTGTGTGTGTTTCTGTGTGTGTTCTTGTGTGTGTTCTTGTTCAGGTTCCTGTGTGTGTTCCTGTGTGTGTTCTTGTTCAGGTTCCTGTGTGTGTTCCTGTGTGTGTTCCTGTGTGTGTTCCTGTGTGTGTTCTTGTTCAGGTTCATGTGTGTGTTCCTGTGTGTGTTCTTGTTCATGTTCATGTGTGTGTTCCTGTGTGTGTTCCTGTGTGTGTTCATGTGTGTGTTCCTGTGTGTGTTCTTGTTCATGTTCCTGTGTGTGTTCTTGTTCATGTTCCTGTGTGTGTTCTTGTTCATGTTCCTGTGTGTGTTCTTGTTCATGTTCCTGTGTGTGTTCCTGTGTGTGTTCCTGTGTGTGTTCCTGTGCGTGTTCTTGTTCATGTTCATGTGTGTGTTCCTGTGCGTGTTCTTGTTCAGGTTCCTGTGTGTGTTCCTGTGTGTGTTCATGTGTGTGTTCCTGTGTGTGTTCCTGTGTGTGTTCCTGTGTGTGTTCCTGTTCATGTTCATGTGTGTGTTCCTGTGTGTGTTCTTGTTCAGGTTCCTGTGTGTGTTTCTGTGTGTGTTCCTGTGTGTGTTCATGTGTGTGTTCCTGTGTGTGTTCTTGTTCAGGTTCCTGTGTGTGTTCCTGTGTGTGTTCTTGTTCAGGTTCCTGTGTGTGTTCCTGTGTGTGTTCATGTGTGTGTTCCTGTGTGTGTTCATGTGTGTGTTTCTGTGTGTGTTCTTGTTCATGTTCATGTGTGTGTTCATGTGTGTGTTCATGTGTGTGTTCCTGTGTGTGTTCATGTGTGTGTTTCTGTGTGTGTTCTTGTGTGTGTTCATGTGTGTGTTCCTGTGTGTGTTCTTGTTCATGTTCATGTGTGTGTTCCTGTGTGTGTTCTTGTTCATGTTCATGTGTGTGTTCCTGTGTGTGTTCTTATTCAGGTTCATGTGTGTGTTCCTGTGTGTGTTCATGTGTGTGTTTCTGTGTGTGTTCCTGTGTGTGTTCTTGTTCAGGTTCATGTGTGTGTTCCTGTGTGTGTTCTTGTTCATGTTCATGTGTGTGTTCCTGTGTGTGTTCCTGTGTGTGTTCCTGTGTGTGTTCCTGTGTGTGTTCTTGTTCATGTTCCTGTGTGTGTTCTTGTTCATGTTCCTGTGTGTGTTCCTGTGCGTGTTCCTGTGTGTGTTTCTGTGTGTGTTCTTGTTCATGTTCCTGTGCGTGTTCTTGTTCATGTTCCTGTGTGTGTTCTTGTTCATGTTCCTGTGTGTGTTCTTGTTCATGTTCCTGTGTGTGTTCCTGTGTGTGTTCCTGTGTGTGTTCCTGTGTGTGTTCTTGTTCATGTTCCTGTGTGTGTTCTTGTTCATGTTCCTGTGTGTGTTCCTGTGTGTGTTCCTGTGTGTGTTCCTGTGTGTGTTCTTGTTCATGTTCCTGTGTGTTCCTGTGTGTGTTCTTGTTCATGTTCCTGTGTGTGTTCTTGTTCATGTTCCTGTGTGTGTTCTTGTTCATGTTCCTGTGTGTGTTCTTGTTCATGTTCCTGTGTGTGTTCCTGTGTGTGTTCCTGTGTGTGTTCCTGTGTGTTCCTGTGCGTGTTCTTGTTCATGTTCCTGTGTGTTCCTGTGTGTGTTCATGTGTGTGTTCATGTGTGTGTTCCTGTTCATGTTCCTGTGTGTTCCTGTTCCTGTGTGTGTTCCTGTTCATGTTCCTGTTCATGTTCCTGTGTGTGTTCTTGTTCATGTTCCTGTGTGTGTTCCTGTTCATGTTCTGTGTGTGTGTTCTTGTTCATGTTCCTGTGTGTTCATGTTCCTGTGTGTTCCTGTGTGTGTTCCTGTGTGTGTTCCTGTGTGTGTTCCTGTGTGCGTTCCTGTGTGTGTTCTTGTTCATGTTCCTGTGTGTTCCTGTGTGTGGTCCTGTTCATGTTCCTGTGTGTGTTCTTGTTCATGTTCATGTGTGTTCCTGTTCCTGTGTGTTCCTGTGTGTGTTCTTGTTCCTGTTCCTGTGTGTTCCTGTGTGTGTTCCTGTTCATGTTACTGTGTGTGTTCTTGTTCATGTTCCTGTGTATTCCTGTGTGTGTTCCTGTGTGTGTTCCTGTGTGTGTTCCTGTTCATGTTCCTGTGTGTTCCTGTTCCTGTTCATGTTCCTGTGTGTGTTCCTGTGTGTGTTCCTGTGTGTGTTCCTGTTCATGTTCCTGTGTGTTCCTGTTCCTGTGTGTGTTCCTGTTCATGTTCCTGTGTGTTCCTGTTCCTGTGTGTGTTCCTGTTCATGTTCCTGTGTGTTCCTGTTCCTGTGTGTGTTCCTGTTCATGTTCCTGTGTGTTCCTGTGTGTGTTCATGTGTGTGTTCTTGTTCATGTTCCTGTGTGTGTTCCTGTGTGTGTTCCTGTGTGTGTTCCTGTGCGTGTTCTTGTTCATGTTCCTGTGTGTTCCTGTGTGTGTTCATGTGTGTGTTCCTGTTCATGTTCCTGTGTGTTCCTGTTCCTGTGTGTGTTCCTGTTCCTGTGTGTGTTCCTGTTCATGTTCCTGTGTGTTCCTGTTCCTGTGTGTGTTCCTGTTCCTGTGTGTGTTCCTGTTCCTGTGTGTGTTCCTGTTCATGTTCCTGTGTGTTCCTGTTCCTGTGTGTGTTCATGTTCCTGTGTGTGTTCCTGTGTGTGTTCTTGTTCATGTTCCTGTGTGTTCCTGTGTGTGTTCCTGTTCATGTTCCTGTGTGTGTTCCTGTTCATGTTCCTGTGTGTGTTCTTGTTCATGTTCCTGTGTGTGTTCCTGTGTGTGTTCCTGTGTGTGTTCCTGTTCATGTTCATGTGTGTGTTCCTGTGTGTGTTCTTGTTCAGGTTCCTGTGTGTGTTTCTGTGTGTGTTCCTGTGTGTGTTCATGTGTGTGTTCCTGTGTGTGTTCTTGTTCAGGTTCCTGTGTGTGTTCCTGTGTGTGTTCTTGTTCAGGTTCCTGTGTGTGTTCCTGTGTGTGTTCATGTGTGTGTTTCTGTGTGTGTTCTTGTTCATGTTCATGTGTGTGTTCATGTGTGTGTTCATGTGTGTGTTCCTGTGTGTGTTCATGTGTGTGTTTCTGTGTGTGTTCTTGTGTGTGTTCATGTGTGTGTTCCTGTGTGTGTTCTTGTTCATGTTCATGTGTGTGTTCCTGTGTGTGTTCTTGTTCATGTTCATGTGTGTGTTCCTGTGTGTGTTCTTATTCAGGTTCATGTGTGTGTTCCTGTGTGTGTTCATGTGTGTGTTTCTGTGTGTGTTCCTGTGTGTGTTCTTGTTCAGGTTCATGTGTGTGTTCCTGTGTGTGTTCTTGTTCATGTTCATGTGTGTGTTCCTGTGTGTGTTCCTGTGTGTGTTCCTGTGTGTGTTCCTGTGTGTGTTCCTGTGTGTGTTCTTGTTCATGTTCCTGTGTGTGTTCTTGTTCATGTTCCTGTGTGTGTTCCTGTGCGTGTTCCTGTGTGTGTTTCTGTGTGTGTTCTTGTTCATGTTCCTGTGTGTGTTCTTGTTCATGTTCCTGTGTGTGTTCTTGTTCATGTTCCTGTGTGTGTTCCTGTGTGTGTTCCTGTGTGTGTTCCTGTGTGTGTTCTTGTTCATGTTCCTGTGTGTGTTCTTGTTCATGTTCCTGTGTGTGTTCCTGTGTGTGTTCCTGTGTGTGTTCCTGTGTGTGTTCTTGTTCATGTTCCTGTGTGTTCCTGTGTGTGTTCTTGTTCATGTTCCTGTGTGTGTTCTTGTTCATGTTCCTGTGTGTGTTCTTGTTCATGTTCCTGTGTGTGTTCTTGTTCATGTTCCTGTGTGTGTTCCTGTGTGTGTTCCTGTGTGTGTTCCTGTGTGTTCCTGTGCGTGTTCTTGTTCATGTTCCTGTGTGTTCCTGTGTGTGTTCATGTGTGTGTTCATGTGTGTGTTCCTGTTCATGTTCCTGTGTGTTCCTGTTCCTGTGTGTGTTCCTGTTCATGTTCCTGTTCATGTTCCTGTGTGTGTTCTTGTTCATGTTCCTGTGTGTGTTCCTGTTCATGTTCTGTGTGTGTGTTCTTGTTCATGTTCCTGTGTGTTCATGTTCCTGTGTGTTCCTGTGTGTGTTCCTGTGTGTGTTCCTGTGTGTGTTCCTGTGTGCGTTCCTGTGTGTGTTCTTGTTCATGTTCCTGTGTGTTCCTGTGTGTGGTCCTGTTCATGTTCCTGTGTGTGTTCTTGTTCATGTTCATGTGTGTTCCTGTTCCTGTGTGTTCCTGTGTGTGTTCTTGTTCCTGTTCCTGTGTGTTCCTGTGTGTGTTCCTGTTCATGTTACTGTGTGTGTTCTTGTTCATGTTCCTGTGTATTCCTGTGTGTGTTCCTGTGTGTGTTCCTGTTCATGTTCCTGTGTGTTCCTGTTCCTGTTCATGTTCCTGTGTGTGTTCCTGTGTGTGTTCCTGTGTGTGTTCCTGTTCATGTTCCTGTGTGTTCCTGTTCCTGTGTGTGTTCCTGTTCATGTTCCTGTGTGTTCCTGTTCCTGTGTGTGTTCCTGTTCATGTTCCTGTGTGTTCCTGTTCCTGTGTGTGTTCCTGTTCATGTTCCTGTGTGTTCCTGTGTGTGTTCATGTGTGTGTTCTTGTTCATGTTCCTGTGTGTGTTCCTGTGTGTGTTCCTGTGTGTGTTCCTGTGCGTGTTCTTGTTCATGTTCCTGTGTGTTCCTGTGTGTGTTCATGTGTGTGTTCCTGTTCATGTTCCTGTGTGTTCCTGTTCCTGTGTGTGTTCCTGTTCCTGTGTGTGTTCCTGTTCATGTTCCTGTGTGTTCCTGTTCCTGTGTGTGTTCCTGTTCCTGTGTGTGTTCCTGTTCCTGTGTGTGTTCCTGTTCATGTTCCTGTGTGTTCCTGTTCCTGTGTGTGTTCATGTTCCTGTGTGTGTTCCTGTGTGTGTTCTTGTTCATGTTCCTGTGTGTTCCTGTGTGTGTTCCTGTTCATGTTCCTGTGTGTGTTCCTGTTCATGTTCCTGTGTGTGTTCTTGTTCATGTTCCTGTGTGTGTTCTTGTTCATGTTCCTGTGTGTGTTCCTGTTCATGTTCCTGTGTGTGTTCTTGTTCATGTTCCTGTGTGTGTTCTTGTTCATGTTCCTGTGTGTGTTCTTGTTCATGTTCCTGTGTGTGTTCTTGTTCATGTTCCTGTGTGTGTTCTTGTTCAGGTTCCTGTGTGTGTTTCTGTGTGTGTTCCTGTGTGTGTTCCTGTGTGTGTTCATGTGTGTGTTCCTGTGTGTGTTCTTGTTCATGTTCCTGTGTGTGTTCCTGTGTGTGTTCTTGTTCATGTTCCTGTGTGTTCCTGTGTGTGTTCCTGTGTGTGTTCTTGTTCATGTTCCTGTGTGTTCCTGTGTGTGGTCCTGTTCATGTTCCTGTGTGTGTTCTTGTTCCTGTGTGTGTTCCTGTTCCTGTGTGTGTGTTCCTGTTCCTGTGTGTGTTCCTGTTCATGTTCCTGTGTGTGTTCCTGTTCATGTTCCTGTGTGTGTTCCTGTGTGTGTTCCTGTGTGTGTTCCTGTTCCTGTGTGTGTTCCTGTTCCTGTGTGTGTTCCTGTTCCTGTGTGTGTTCCTGTTCCTGTGTGTGTTCCTGTGTGTGTTCCTGTTCATGTTCCTGTGTGTGTTCCTGTGTGTGTTCCTGTTCCTGTGTGTGTTCCTGTTCATGTTCCTGTGTGTTCCTGTTCATGTTCCTGTGTGTTCCTGTGTGTTCCTGTGTGTGTTCCTGTTCATGTTCCTGTGTGTTCCTGTTCATGTTCCTGTGTGTGTTCCTGTTCATGTTCCTGTGTGTGTTCCTGTTCCTGTGTGTGTTCCTGTTCATGTTCCTGTGTGTTCCTGTTCATGTTCCTGTGTGTTCCTGTTCATGTTCCTGTGTGTTCCTGTTCTTGTGTGTGTTCATGTTCCTGTGTGTGTTCCTGTTCCTGTTCCTGTGTGTGTTCCTGTTCCTGTGTGTTCCTGTTCCTGTGTGTTCCTGTTCCTGTGTGTGTTCCTGTTCCTGTGTGTTCCTGTTCCTGTGTGTTCCTGTTCCTGTGTGTTCCTGTTCCTGTGTGTGTTCCTGTTCCTGTGTGTTCCTGTTCCTGTGTGTGTTCCTGTTCCTGTGTGTTCCTGTTCCTGTGTGTTCCTGTTCCTGTGTGTGTTCCTGTTCCTGTGTGTTCCTGTTCCTGTGTGTTCCTGTTCCTGTGTGTTCCTGTTCCTGTGTGTGTTCCTGTTCCTGTGTGTTCCTGTTCCTGTGTGTTCCTGTTCCTGTGTGTGTTCCTGTTCCTGTGTGTTCCTGTTCCTGTGTGTGTTCCTGTTCATGTGTGTTCCTGTTCCTGTGTGTTCCTGTTCCTGTGTGTTCCTGTTCCTGTGTGTGTTCCTGTTCCTGTGTGTTCCTGTTCCTGTGTGTTCCTGTTCCTGTGTGTGTTCCTGTTCCTGTGTGTTCCTGTTCCTGTGTGTTCATGTTCCTGTGTGTTCCTGTTCATGTTCCTGTGTGTGTTCCTGTTCCTGTGTGTTCCTGTTCATGTTCCTGTGTGTTCCTGTTCATGTTCCTGTGTGTTCCTGTTCATGTTCCTGTGTGTGTTCCTGTTCTTGTGTGTGTTCATGTTCCTGTGTGTGTTCCTGTTCCTGTGTGTTCCTGTTCCTGTGTGTGTTCCTGTTCCTGTGTGTTCCTGTTCCTGTGTGTTCCTGTTCCTGTGTGTTCCTGTTCCTGTGTGTTCCTGTTCCTGTGTGTGTTCATGTTCCTGTGTGTTCCTGTTCCTGTGTGTTCCTGTTCCTGTGTGTGTTCCTGTTCCTGTGTGTTCCTGTTCCTGTGTGTTCCTGTTCCTGTGTGTTCCTGTTCCTGTGTGTGTTCCTGTTCCTGTGTGTTCCTGTTCCTGTGTGTTCCTGTTCCTGTGTGTTCCTGTTCCTGTGTGTTCCTGTTCCTGTGTGTGTTCCTGTTCCTGTGTGTTCCTGTTCCTGTGTGTTCCTGTTCCTGTGTGTTCCTGTTCCTGTGTGTGTTCCTGTTCCTGTGTGTTCCTGTTCCTGTGTGTGTTCCTGTTCCTGTGTGTTCCTGTTCCTGTGTGTGTTCCTGTTCCTGTGTGTTCCTGTTCCTGTGTGTGTTCCTGTTCCTGTGTGTTCCTGTTCCTGTGTGTTCCTGTTCCTGTGTGTTCCTGTTCCTGTGTGTGTTCCTGTTCCTGTGTGTTCCTGTTCCTGTGTGTTCCTGTTCCTGTGTGTTCCTGTTCCTGTGTGTTCCTGTTCCTGTGTGTGTTCCTGTTCCTGTGTGTGTTCCTGTTCCTGTGTGTGTTCCTGTTCCTGTGTGTTCCTGTTCCTGTGTGTTCCTGTTCCTGTGTGTTCCTGTTCCTGTGTGTTCCTGTTCCTGTGTGTGTTCCTGTTCCTGTGTGTTCCTGTTCCTGTGTGTTCCTGTTCCTGTTCCTGCTCATGTATGATCTTAAAAAGGAGAAGATGAACGAGGCCTGCACAGAGGTCAGAACCTTCATGTAGACAAGAATTTGGATGTTGTTCTGAGATACAAACTCAAGACACAATGAGACACAGTGAGAAGTTCTACATGTGCTTTCTTATTCTCATGGCCATAGAAGCACCTACACTCACTGTCCACTTTATTAGGAACACCTGGACACCTGCTCATTAATGCAGGTCTACAATCAGCCAATCACGTGTCAGAAGTACGGCGTTTAACATCATGTAAGGAGATTCAGGTAATGTTCGCATCATACTGGACAGGTGGCATCATACACATCATACTGGACAGGTGGCATCATACAGATCATACTGGACAGGTGGCATCATACACATCATACTGGACAGGTGGCATCATACACATCATACTGGACAGGTGGCATCATACGCATCATACTGGACAGGTGGCATCATACGCATCATACTGGACAGGTGGAATCATACGCATCATACTGGACAGGTGGCATCATACATATCATACTGGACAGGTGGCATCATACAGATCATACTGGACAGGTGGCATCATACATATCATACTGGACAGGTGGCATCATACACATCATACTGGACAGGTGGCATCATACAGATCATACTGGACAGGTGGCATCATACACATCATACTGGACAGGTGGCATCATACACATCATACTGGACAGGTGGCATCATACGCATCATACTGGACAGGTGGCATCATACGCATCATACTGGACAGGTGGAATCATACGCATCATACTGGACAGGTGGCATCATACATATCATACTGGACAGGTGGCATCATACAGATCATACTGGACAGGTGGCATCATACATATCATACTGGACAGGTGGCATCATACGCATCATACTGGACAGGTGGCATCATACGCATCATACTGGACAGGTGGCATCATACACATCATACTGGACAGGTGGCATCATACACATCATACTGGACAGGTGGCATCATAAACATCATACTGGACAGGTGGCATCATACGCATCATACTGGACAGGTGGCATCATACACATCATACTGGACAGGTGGCATCATACACATCATACTGGACAGGTGGCATCATACACATCATACTGGACAGGTGGCATCATACGCATCATACTGGACAGGTGGCATCATACGCATCATACTGGACAGGTGGCATCATACACATCATACTGAACAGGTGGCATCATACACATCATACTGGACAGGTGGCATCATACGCATCATACTGGACAGGTGGCATCATACACATCATACTGGACAGGTGGCATCATACACATCATACTGGACAGGTGGCATCATACGCATCATACTGGACAGGTGGCATCATACGCATCATACTGGACAGGTGGAATCATACGCATCATACTGGACAGGTGGCATCATACACATCATACTGGACAGTCTTCATCTTGTCTGGTGTGGATGAGTCTGTGCTCATGTTCTTGGCTGCAGGAGAGGACACTGCGGTGGTCTTCTGCTGTTGAAGCTCATGCACCTTAAAGTTGGAGATGCTTTTCTGCTCAGCACTGATATACAGAGTGATTGTTCCTGTAGTTCCTGCAGACATGTCAGCTGACCATTCTCTTCTTATCTTCTCAGTAATCAGGTGTTCCAGCCTGCTGTTGCTACTCTAAAATGATGCTTCCCTTCAGACTGTTGCGTGAACATACAAAGCAGGAGAAAAACTCGACCCAGAACATCTGAGAAGAATTAATGATTAAAACCATTTGGAATCTGATGGAACCCATTAGAGGAATTCCTGCATGTTAATCCCTCTGCAGCTCGATGTTATCATGTGGTGATTGGAAGTATTTGTGGAAATGTGATGTGTCTCTGTCCTAATCTTTGACTCTGATGAGGAAGATGATGATGAGGAGGAATTCATTTCCTGCTAGAATGAAGGACAGGATAAAGAAGGTTGTGAGTGCACACGCTAGTCAATTACATGACTCATGAACCGTTCTTACATCCTGATGTCGTGTCAAAAAAAATCTAACCTGGAAATCAGCAGTTAGGATGAAGGTGAACGTCGCTGTCTGGGCTTTTAATGATAATTCTGCATTTGCTTTAGATGAAAGGCTTTTCTTTTTTGTTCTTTATTTTTTGTACCGCTTATACTTTTTGGCTTTCTTTTGTTGATTATTCAGTGTGGATTACGTAGATTAGGTTGAGATGGATGGATGTAGCGTGTGTGTTGTGGGGTAGGTGTCAGATAGGAGTTTTAAAATTATTTCGTTGTATTTGGGTTTTAGTTTAGCGGGGATGTTGTAGGGGAAGGGTGGGGGTGGGTGGTATGGTATAATTAGTGGGGGGGGCGGGATGTGGGGGGGGCGGGAGGGGGGGGGGGGGGTGGGGGGGGGGGGAGATGGGGGGGGACGGGGGGGGGGGGGGGCGGGGGAGTGGTTGGGGGTGTGGTGGTGGGGTGGGGGGGGTGTTGGGGGGTGGGGGGGGAGGGTGTGCTGGGGTGGGGGGTGGTGGTGGGGGTGTGTGGGAGGGGGGGGGGGGGGGGGGGGGGGGGGGAGGGAAGGAGAAAAGGGAGGGGGGGGGGGGGAGGGGGGGTTCTCACTGTTAATATAAATCCTGTTTTATCCTGTTTAGTTGGTGTTGGTTTAGATTATAAGTTTTCGAGTGTACAATAGACTTCTTGCTTTTCGTGTGTTTATTCTTTGTGTGTTGTTCTTGACTTATTTAACGGTTATTGTTTTTTTTTTTGTAATTTTCTTATCTATATGTGTTTTTATTTTTGTGTCTACTGTCGTTATGTTGAGTGTTTTTTTTTTTTTTTTTTTTTTCTATATTTGCTTCTTTTTATGTTTCTTATGTGGGTCTTTATCTAGTTCTGTATCTTTTTTATCTTATTGGTGTGGTAAGTTTGTTAGTATTGTTTTGTGATGATAGTTTTTGGTGTGTTATCTTAAACAGAAAGGTAAGGGGCCGTCGCGGAGTCGAATGTTTAGAGTGTTAGAATGGTGTTTAGTTTTTGTGCGGTGGTTTTCGTGTAGTGTGTGTATGTTGACAGGTGTTTGTGGTTTGATGTGTTAGCAATGTGGGGGGAGCGGTTGCTGGTTTGATGGGTTGCTGACGGGGATTGGGTTGCTATGGAGGTTATATTATTGGCAGGGGGTATGTGGGGGTGTAGGGAGGGAACCAGAGAGGGTTGTAGGGTGGAGGAGGGAGGGGCGGTGGGGCGGGAGGATGGAGGGGGGGGGGGGGGGGGAGGAGAAGGGGAGTGAGGGGAGAGGATGGAGGGGGGGGGGCGGGGGGGGGGGGAAGAGGGGGAGGGGTAAGGGGGGTGTAGACGGTTAGGCCCCGAGGGGGAGGGGAGAGTGAGAGGGAGGGGGGGGGGGAGGGGGGAGGGAGGAGGGGGAGGGGGGGGGGGGGGGAGGGGGAAGGGGGTTTCCCTTATCCATTCAACTTTTCTATTATTTCTTTTGTGGTTTTTTATTTTTTATTTTATTGTATGTTATTACGACTTTTCAAATAACTTCACACTTGTGTGGGTGGTTTATATTTTTTTTTTGTACTCGAGTCTGATTATTTTTTTTTTTTTCTTTGTTATAGTTTATCTGTCCTGTATTTGATATTTTTTTTTGTATATTATGTTGGATTATTAGTAAAGGATTCTAATTTTTTATGTAAAGGAAGTGTTAGTTTAGTTTTTAATATCTTCTTATATTTTTTTGTTTTCATAGTTTATTTTTTTATGATAATGTTTTTTTATTTTTATAGTCTATTTTTTTTATGGAAGGGATAACCATATTTTTAGTTTTTTTTTTAGTTAGGGTTATGTTTTTTTTTTTTTATTATTTATTTTTTTGTTGTTTTTCTTATTTTCTGTTCCCTAATTTTTTTTGTTATTTATGTGTTTTATTACGTTTTTTGTAATTTATTTATATTTTTTTGTGGTTGCTTTTTAATTTGAGTTTCATATCCTTTTTTTTCTTTTCTGTTCTTTCTTTGTTATTTTCTTTCTGTCCAGGATAAACACACACACACACACACACACACACACACACACACACACACACACACACACACACACACACACACACACACACAGTCTCCAGTCTCCCACATGAACATGACAAGACTGTTGTTCAGATGTTATGGGGTTTGAGATGAAGTTCATATGAAAGCACATGTTCTCACTGCCACAGTAATGTCACTCGTATGGATCAGTGAGCAGTTTGTTTCTCTCCAGTTTCATGTAAATAGTCTTCAGCTGCGTCGTGTCTCAATGGCCTGTGTGTGTGTGTGTGTGTGTGTGTGTGTGTGTGTGTGTGTGTGTGTGTGTGTGTGTGTGTGTGTGTGTGTGTGTGTTGGTATCAGCTGATCATCAACGATGTACTGAGTAACATCAGAGCTGAAATTAACACTCACCTATCTGTCACATCTCTCTCTCTCTCTCTCTCTCTCTCTGTCTCTGTCTCTCTCTCTCTCTCTCTCTGTCTCTGTCTCTGTCTCTCTCTCTCTCTCTGTCTCTGTCTCTGTCTCTCTCTCTCTCTGTCTCTATCTATCTATCTCTGTAGTCTCTATATCTATCTCTCTCTACTATCCTATCTCTCTTATGCTCTCTGTTTCTCTCTCTCTCTATCTATCTCTATCTCTCTCTCTCTCTCTCTCTCTGTCTCTCTCTCTCCCTCTCCCTCTCTCTCTCTCTCTCTCTCTCTCTCTCTCTGTCTCTCTCTCTCTCTCTCTCTCTCTCTCTCTCTCTCTCTCTCTCTCTCTCTCTCTCTGACTCTCTCTCTCTCTCTCTCTCTCTCTCTCTCTCTCTCTCTCTCTCTCTCTCTGTCTCTCTCTCTTTCTCTGCGATCTCCTAAAAGTTACATATGAAGGTTAACTGTGTCCTACGTCGTGACGCCACAGATGTGCACATCAGATTCGCTCACAACAAAATGAACAACGATAAAATTTCAGACGCTGGCGTGTAAAAAAAGATCAAATGTGAGTGATTGATGAAGATTTTTTAATAAGAAGCTCAGCACACTGCGGCTCTGCATGATGGGAAATGTCAAGAACAAAAGCTCTGTGAAAAAAAGCAAAAACGCAAGCAGCTCGCCAAGAGAAACGTTCTGGGTTATTGTCTGAATGAGGAATCGGCCTCTCCCATGCGCCGTGGATCATGTAGGATTTGTGCAAACAGAAGTTCTGGCCAGCTGTAGCCTCTTATCAGCAGTTTCTTTCTCTTTCCTAGGTCTGTTTCACTGCTGAAATCCTCCCATCAGGACTCAGGCCCTCTTATCAGTCGTTAGCTTAAGTGCTCGGACGAGAGGATAATAAATGGGACAGAAATGACATTTCTGGAGGTGTTGGAGTGTCTGGGCATGCCGAGGTTCTGGCAGCGGGACGATTATGTGTAATTAATATTTCTGAGATCAGAAAAGAAGCTGTCGTTAGCACGCTGTGTTAGCACTGGTGCCAAAACTATTGGCTGCAGAAAATATTTTAGGATCAGTAATAGAGTTAAAACTGATGTCTGTGTCAGGGTGGGATTGAGGTTTTACCAGCCATCTGAGTGCAAATGATTATTATGAGTAGTTTTATATACAGATGTGTACGGTGCTGAACATCAGCTTCATTTAAACTGTGAATAAGGAGAGAATTAAATTGGATGACACTGTTATATCTGTTACATCATCGTTATATTACTGTCAATGTTACATCACAGTTACATTACTGTTACATCATCGTTACATTACTGTAACTGTTACATTACTGTTACATTACAGTTACATCATCATTACATTACTGTCAATGTTACATCATCGTTACATTACTGTTAATGTTACATTACTGTTACATCACAGTTACATTACTGTTACATCACTGATAATGTTACATCACTGTTACATCACTGTTACATCACAGTTACATTACTGTTAATGTTACATCACAGTTACATCACTGTTACATCACTGTTACATCACAGTTACATTACTGTTAATGTTACATCACAGTTACATTACTGTTACATCATCGTTACATTACTGTAACTGTTACATTACTGTTACATTACAGTTACATCATCATTACATTACTGTCAATGTTACATCACAGTTACATCACAGTTACATCACTGATAATGTTACATTACTGTTACATCATCGTTACATTACTGTTAATGTTACATTACTGTTACATCACAGTTACATCATCATTACATTACTGTCAATGTTACATCACAGTTACATTACTGTTACATCATCGTTACATTACTGTTAATGTTACATTACTGTTACATCACAGTTACATCATCAATACATTACTGTCAATGTTACATCATCGTTACATTACTGTTAATGTTACATTACTGTTACATCACAGTTACATCACTGATAATGTTACATTACTGTTACATCACAGTTACATTACTGTTTACATCACTGATAATGTTACATCACTGTTACATCACTGTTACATCACAGTTACATTACTGTTAATGTTACATCACAGTTACATCACTGTTACATCACCGTTACATTACTGTTAATGTTACATCACTGTTACATCACTGTAAAATCACTGTTACATCACCGTTACATTACTGTTAATGTTACATCACTGTTACATCACCGTTACATTACTGTTAATGTTACATCACTGTTACATCACCGTTACATTACTGTTAATGTTACATCACTGTTACATCACCGTTACATTACTGTTAATGTTACATCACTGTTACATCACCGTTACATTACTGTTAATGTTACATCACTGTTACATCACAGTTACATCATCATTACATTACTGTCAATGTTACATCACAGTTACATTACTGTTACATCATCGTTACATTACTGTTAATGTTACATTACTGTTACATCACAGTTACATCATCAATACATTACTGTCAATGTTACATCATCGTTACATTACTGTTAATGTTACATTACTGTTACATCACAGTTACATCACTGATAATGTTACATTACTGTTACATCACAGTTACATTACTGTTTACATCACTGATAATGTTACATCACTGTTACATCACTGTTACATCACAGTTACATTACTGTTAATGTTACATCACAGTTACATCACTGTTACATCACCGTTACATTACTGTTAATGTTACATCACTGTTACATCACTGTAAAATCACTGTTACATCACCGTTACATTACTGTTAATGTTACATCACTGTTACATCACCGTTACATTACTGTTAATGTTACATCACTGTTACATCACCGTTACATTACTGTTAATGTTACATCACTGTTACATCACCGTTACATTACTGTTAATGTTACATCACTGTTACATCACCGTTACATTACTGTTAATGTTACATCACTGTTACATCACCGTTACATTACTGTTAATGTTACATCACTGTTACATCACTGTAAAATCACTGCTACATCACAGTTACATTACTGTTAATGTTACATCACTGTTACATCACCGTTACATTACTGTTAATGTTACATCACTGTTACATCACCGTGACATTACTGTTAATGTTACATCACTGTTACATCACTGTTACATCACTGATAATGTTACATCACTGTTACATCACCGTTACATTACTGTTAATGTTACATCACAGTTACATCACTGCTACATCACCGTTACGTTACTATTACTGTTACATCACAGTAACATCACCGTTACATTACTGTTAATGTTACATCACTGTTACATTACTGTTACATTAATGTTAATGTTACATCACAGTTACATCACTGTTACATCACTGTTACATTACTGTTAATGTTACATCGCTGTTACATCACCGTTACATCACTGTTAATGTTACATCACTGTTACATTACTGTTACATTAATGTTAATGTTACATCACAGTTACATCACTGTTACATCACTGTTACATTACTGTTAATGTTACATCGCTGTTACATCACCGTTACATCACTGTTAATGTTACATCACTGTTACATCACTGTTAATGTTACATCACAGTTACATCACAGTTACATCACTGTTAATGTTACATCACTGTTACATCACTGTTACATCACTGTTAATGTTACATCACTGTTACATCACTGTTACATTACTGTTACATTACTGTTAATGTTACATCACTGTTACATCACTGTTACATCACTGTTAATGTTACATCACAGTTACATCACAGTTACATCACAGTTACATCACAGTTACATCACTGTTACATCACAGTTACATCACTGTTAATGTTACATCACAGTTACATCACTGTTACATTACTGTTAATGTTACATCACTGTTAATGTTACATCACTGTTACATCACCGTTACATTACTGTTAATGTTACATCACTGTTACATCACCGTTACATTACTGTTAATGTTACATCACTGTTACATCACTGTTAATGTTACATCACAGTTACATTACTGTTAATGTTACATCACAGTTACATTACTGTTACATCACTGTTAATGTTACATCACAGTTACATCACTGTTACATCACTGTTAATGTTACATCACAGTTACATCACTGTTACATCACTGTTAATGTTACATCACAGTTACATCACTGATACATTACTGTTACATTACTGTTACATTACTGTCAATGTTACATGAATGTTACATCACAGTTACATCATCATTACATCACTGTTACATTATTATTACATCATCGTTACATCACTGTTACATTACTGTTACATTATTATTACATCATCATTACATCACTGTTACATCATTGTTTATGTTACTGCCCCAAAGTGATTTTCCCCCTAAAATCACTGGAGACTCATTCCATGAAGAAAAAGAGATATTTTTCTTTTTATTCTTTGTCTCTCTTTGCCTTTGTCCTCTTCTCTCCCCCTCACTGTCTACCTCCTCCCTCTCTCTCTCTCTCTCTCTCTCTCTCTCTCTCTCTCTCTCTCTCTCTCTGCCCCTACCCCCCCCCCCTTATCTATAACTCCCCTCCTCAGATTTTAAAGGGGTTAGGAACACTTTAGCCTGCTCAGCTCCATCATTATTTCCTGCTTTTTTCCTCTATCACTGATAAGCATGTGTTTGTCCTGCTGCCACTGAGGTCAAACCACAGGGGGATAAACACACACACACACACACACACACACACACACACACACACACACACACACACACACACACACAGGAGGGACATTTGAGTCTAAAACACTTTCTTTCCTGCAGAAACTTTCACACAGAACTCATTATGCTGAGTTTTTGCTTCATGTGTGTGTTGACTGCAGCCCCCGAGTCCTCGCCACATCCCCAGCTAATTTACACAGATCCCGAATGTGTCCTTATCTGAGGCTTTAGAGGTTCTGAGGTTGATTAACGTGGCCCGGCGGTGTTTATCGGTCCCGGCCGACGGGGAGGAAACGGGGACGATAAGTGCTCGGAGCATTACGCATCCTAGTTTCCCTCCTCGTATTTGTCGGCAACCATCTGCTTAACTGATCTTGCTGCACTTTAATTAAAAGGGAATTCCATCTCGTCAGGGTCGTTACAGAGCGGACGGATGGCTTTCTGATGACTTCAGCATTCTTCTCCCTCCCTCGTGTCTCTCCGTTCTCTCCAAAACTTCGTCTTCCCTTCTGCCACTGCTTCCAATTCCATTCAGAGTCACTTTATTAGCATATTGAGTCACCATGTTGAGTATTGCCTGAGTGTTTAAAGCAGTCTATAATACAAATGAGGCTATTAATCAATGTGCTCCGATCGGTCAGGATGGTCACGCCCCTCTCTCTCTCTCTCTCTCTCTCTCTCTCTCTCTCTCTCTCTCTCTCTCTTCAAAATTAAAACTGTACACAATTCCTCTCGCTCCTGATGCAGTCGATCAGTCGAGAGGCGTTTGCTTCCTTCCCTTTGTGTCCTCCTTAGTGTTGCTCTCTTTTCAGTGTAATCACTAGAACGTTGCTATACACCACCTGATGATGTCATAGTGCTGTCAAAGCCCCGTTCAGCCTGGATTAGATTTTTCAGGTGGATTATTCCTGGAGTGTTTCTCAGACTCAGAATCCCTTAAGTCAGTCATTTTAACAGACTGTGTGTGTGTGTGTGTGTGTGTGTGTGTGTGTGTGTGTGTGTGTGTGTAAAGATCACGGCCTGCTTTACTGTCTATAAAATGAGCAGCAGTCCCGGTAATTACTCCAGGTAATATAGCGTACATCCCGTCTGAGCTGACACGGTGGTAAAGATTGCGTTAGGTCCTGAGGGGGATTCGGTGTTTTGCACATTTTCTGTACTTTAAAGACACTTCGGGAAGCGTGAAGCACTTTTCTCTTTTCTGTTTTCTGCCGTCTCTCATCTGTCACGAAATGGAGCCCGAGGTGGATGCAAGTGCAGGCTATTAATTAAAGTGCGAACGAAACAGCAAAAGACATGAAAACAAGGAGCTTAAATATGAATGGTGAGAGAACACGACTAAACCTGGACTAAAGAACACGCTGAGACCCCACGTGGACGTAAACAACACGCTGAGACCCCACGTGGACGTAAACAACACGCTGAGACCCCACGTGGACGTACACAACACATCGAGACCCCACGTGGACGTAAACGACACACTGAGACCCCACGTGGACGTAAACGACACACCGAGACCCCACGTGGACGTAAACAACACACTGAGACCCCACGTGGACGTAAACAACACACAGAGACCCCACGTGGACGTAAACAACACGCTGAGACCCCACGTGGATGTAAATGACACCCTGAGACCCCACGCGGACGTAAACAACACGCTGAGACCCCACGTGGACGTAAACAACACGCTGAGACCCCACGTGGACGTAAACAACACATCGAGACCCCACGTGTTAAATAATTATTAAATACAGATACAGATTATATTAAATAATCAACCTGTTTTGAATTTAATCACATTTACTTCTAGAATAAATAGAATTATTAGACGGTACCAGGGGGGGTTCTAGCCCTTTATTAGGGGGGCTTCAGCCCCCTGTCTGTAATCTCAGCCACCCTAAAACTATAAGGAGCATTTTTACTTTCATAAATAAACAATAAAAATGACGTTAAAATGCAGGACATGTCGTCGATGGGAAAGAAAATTATTTATCAGTTTGATCCAAGAGCAATTTTATTTACTTTGCTTTTACACGCGTGTGTTGTAGTGTTTCACACGTGCGTCTTCAGCTGTCTGCTTTATTAGGACGGAGACGCACAGGTACGCGCAGCGTGCACGCGCAGTCAGAGCTGGAGGCGTTTATCTATAACGTTAATCGGCGGAAAGACGCAAAGACGGTTATAATGTTTTTACTGGTCTTTGTCTTGTGAATATTAGTTTATTAATGACGTCATTCATCGGACACACTGTCAGTAGAGAACACACACACACACGAACTGATCTGATACAAGACTGGCATCATTACATCATGCATCAAATTTTGGTGTCTACTATTTATTTATTTATTTATTAATTTTTTTAAATTACATCTGTCAAATCACTCAATCACTTAATCTCTCAAACTCTCCAAAGAGTTTTGTTGTAATCTGAGTAAAGACTCAACACGTGTGTGTATGATCGAGATGCTCACCAGCTACGACGACTAAACCGCTAAGTCCTAGGTATAATAAATGTTTAGTAAAGCTGGGGTGAGGCCACTCCCCCTACAACACACTCTTAACCTAAAGCTAGGATGGTGAAGTGTGTGTTTAAATGGTGTGTGTGTCGGACACGTGGAGTTTTTAACATACATCATGAAGACATGAACAGATTTACTACAGACATCTTTACTGAACACACACACACACACACACACACACACACACACACACACACACACACACACACACACACACTCCATTCTGCATGCCAGTCTGAAAGTTGGTCTGGGAACAGATGAGTTCCGAGCAGGAAGTGGGCGAGCAGAAAGAGCCGAGTGTGCGAGTTGGATGGTCCGGAGTTTGGGATCGATACGGCTGTTTACAGTTTCTTCCTCCCTCATCCCTTTTGTCTTTTTTCTAATTTAGTGTTCCCAAAGCGTGGACAGGGTCTTGAGCGTGTC
>NC_062521.1:32502514-32507514 GCF_022655615.1 Tachysurus fulvidraco | reverse complement strand
GGTGCGGCTTTAACGCAAACTAAACCAAAACAAAGAGGAAAGAATTCACACAAAAACAAAAAGGTTCAAGATCACGACTTATCTGTGGACAAGAGAGAAAGAGAGTAAATATTCATTCATCACTTACACTTTTCTTTTTTCTCTTTCACTTTACAAACCACACGCAATACCTTTACTTATTACTCATATGATTTATCTTACACAAAGGACGAGTGCAGGGTGTTGATCAGATCGTCGGGGACTTTCTTCTTCTGAGGATGGATTTATTTCTTTCTTTCTTTCTTTTCTTTTGCTTGAGCGTCTGCAGTTGACTAAGTGCTCCGTTTGTGTCTGAACGTCAGATCAAAGAGTCCATGAAATATTAATGCGTCACTGAGGCAGAGGAACCGGACAGGCCACGCCCACTTTACAGGAGGGAAAGAAAAACGAGCGGGTTGGGGTTTTGTTGTATTTTGTATTAAACACTCTATACACACACGTCTGATCAAACAGGAAGTGATGTCGTGTCACGTGATCCTGATTTACATTCAAATTCAATGTTACACCTCCATCAGCTGAACAACAACAAAGTTTAAGTAGAACGTGTTACCATAGTTACTTTATTCCCGCCCCTTTAAACCACACCCCTTTAGGCCACGCCCCAAAGGTAAAAATCTGACCCAACATATGGTGATGTTAAAGTTAAATGTGTAAACATGTTGAACATCACACACAATACTGATGTGTTTAAAAAGTCCAGAATGATTTTTTTTTGTAAACATAAAAAAGCAAAACCGTGTCAGCTAAACGTTCACGTTGTTGGTGTTTAAGCCGATCGACTTCCTTTCACTCTGACGAGACTGTTTTTTGTTCTAATTCCCTAAATGTTCAGACAGAGCTGTGATGAGCGTCAGGAGACGTGATGACGTAACAGCAGCATCGTCGGCTGTTTACGTCACAGGACACTGTTCTGATCATTCCTGAGGTTCAGTCCAGTTTTTGTCCTGACTGTAAATTCAGACGAGTTTAATTTTATTCTTGATGTTTTTTTTTTTACTGAACTGTTAAAATTGTTTCAGAAGATTGTGTAGAAAAATATGTCTGTAAATGTGCAAATCTGTAAATATGTCTGTGAATCATGACGGGATCCTTCTATAATATCTCTCTCTGTGTCACTGTCTGTGTCTCTCTCTGTCTCTCGCTCTGTCTCTCTCTGTGTCTCTCTCTCTCTGTCTCTCTCTCTCTGTCTCTCGCTCTCTCTCTGCTGAGTCTGTCCTCTTCTCCCTCTTTCTCTGCATCAGCAGCGACTCTGCAGCTCATTTAGCATCAGAACTGCCAGCTTAGCCAAAGTGCGCTAGCTCATCCTCGACCTCGGGAACAGAGAGAGAGAGAGTGTGTGTGTGTGTGTGTGTGTGTGTGTGTGTGTGTCTGTGTGTGTATGTGTGTGTGTGTGTATGTGTGTGTGTGTCTGTGTATGTGGGTGTGTGTATGTGTGTGTGTGTGTGTGTATATGTGTATGTGTATGTGTGTGTGTGTGTGTGTGTGTGTGTGTGTGTGTGTGTGTGTGTGTGTGTGTGTGTGTGTGTGTGACAGTTCCTCTCACCAGATCGCATTTCAGAGTCGTTACATTTCATTCTCCTTTCTTTGCTAATGTTTAAAATGTTTTTTTTTAACTGAACAGAACCAGGAGAATAAAATCAGCATTCATTCTGGTTTTTAACAAGATTTTCTGTCTCTCCGTCTCTCTAACACACCACCACCGACGACTGACCGTCTCTTTCTGAACAACGAGAAAGAAGGGAAGTAAGAAGGGAAGAAAAAAACAGAAGAAAGTGATAAGAATGATATAAAGAAGGAACAAAAACGAAAAGTCTCCCGGCTGGCCCCCCTCCGCCGCCCCCTCCCGCCCCGTCCTTCGTTCCCCCGCGCCCCCCTCCTCCCTCACCCGCCCGCCCGCCCCCGCCCTCGCCCCCGTCCCCGCCCCCTGCCCTCCCCTGCCCGCCCCCGCCATCCACCCCTTCCCCCCCCTCGTCTGTAAAGAGGAATGTAAGAGAAGAAAAGAGACAAAAGTGAATAAAAAAGAAAAGAGTAATGAAAAAAGCAAAAAGAAAAGAGGAGGGAAGGAAGGAAAGAAGACTGGGCTTTTCTTTCTGCCTCGTCCATCACAAGAGGTTAACAAGTCCTCCTGCTCCTGTCATCTCTCCAGCCTGTTAGTGCAGTGTGTGTGTGTGTGTGTGTGTGTGTGTGTGTGTGTAAGAGAGAGAGCAGGACAGACAGACAGACAGACAGACAGACAGACAGACAGACAGACAGACAGCTGTCAGCAGTGAGTGTATGTGACTCGGGAGAAGTCGCTCGCTCTCGATGCTCAATTTTTTCTCTCAAACGAAATAAACAGGCAATTACAGCTGCTGTTATTCAGAGTGACGGGGAACTTAAACGTGTGTTATTAACCTGAGTCCCTGAGGAACCCCAACACACGGAGGAGGGTGGTGGTGGTGGGGGGTGGGGGGATAGGCGGGGGTTAGATGAGTGTGTGACACGAGCATGTCAGCAGCTTTCACGTCTCTAAACGTAACAAAGTGACGAGCGAGTTATTACACAGATCAGCACAGAGTCGGTGCTCCTGCCTCCGGTGTGCTGCGCCTCGGATTTAATCACGCTCGTAAACCCAACCTTCTCACTGCCTTACTGCCTCACTGCCTTACTGTCTCACTGCGTTACTGTCTCACTGCCTCACTGTCTCACTGCCTTACCGTCTCACTGCCTTACTCTCTCACTGCCTCGCTGCCTTACTGTCTCACAGCCTTACTGTCTCACTGCCTTACTGTCTAACTGCCTTACCGTCTCACTGCCTTACTGTCTCACTGCCTCACCATCTCACTGCCTCACTGCCTCAATACCTTACTGCCTCCCATCAGCATGAGAGTGAAAGAAAAGTGGTGTGAAAGTGAATGTGGTGCAGCAACAATTCAGTGGTCAGTGTTCAGGGGTCAGTGGTCAGTGTTCAGGGGTCAGTGGTCAGTGTTCAGGGGTCAGGGGTCAGTGGTCAGTGTTCAGGGGTCAGTGTTCAGTCCCACACTGAGCTCCAGCTCCGCTCTCACACACAACACAGAGAGCAGTGTGATCAGACCACACCCATATTCGGGGAAACATGGACCAGTTCACTGATTAACGTCTGACACTTTTCTTTTCTTTTCTTTACGTCTTCATTTGATTGATCAATGGCCTCATTATGTGACATGGGCGGAGCTTAGACAGTGACATACAAACTTGTCCCTTTTACACGTTTAACCAAACAATTTAAAGTCGAGGTGAATCTGATGAAAACGTGACGTTCGCCGGTCGGTGTGAAGGACGTGTAAATCTGAGCCGCCGTTAAATTCACGTGTTCTGATCGTTCTGATCATTTTTATGGCGGAACGCGACATTTGTCCTGTTTTGCGTGTGATGTCACAAATGGCAGGTTGATGACATCACACGCTAACGCTCGCTCCAGTCATGTGACCTGATACCGTGTCTGGGTTCCACGTCAGAGACGATACACAACCTTCGACTCAACACAAGCGCAAAGTCGGGACATTTCTGTAAAGATACAATGTTTTATTTCCTTTTTCCTCGGGCCGTGACTGCCGAGCGTCTCCGTCCTCATTAATATTACACATCCCGCTCGCTATAGCTGCAAAGTGCAAAAAACCGAAACGTCTGACTAAATCTTTTTTTTTTTTAAAAAATTAAGAAAAAGGAGGATAAAAAAGCTAAAGGAGTCGTTCAGGAGCCTGAAAGCATGCAGCTCCGTCTGCAAAATCTCACAAGTAGATAAAACGAGTCACAATATTATTATCATCATCATCATTATTATTATTATTATTATTATCAATTATTATTATTTTTGTTCTTGGGTAAATTTTTTTTCCTTTTTCTTTTTTAATTTTGACGTTAATATAAATGAGCTAGTAAAATGCTACCTGTTGTCACCTACACTTTCAGCTGAAAGAGTAAACTTTAACCAAAAGGAAAGAAAAACAACAAAAAATAAAGAGCAAAATAAAAAAGAGCAAGCGACCATCAATACAATTGTTTTACACCAAAAAGCCTCTCAGGACGTTATTTACAGATCGAAACTGTTCATGCTTTAGGTAACTGTATGTAGGGCTTCTTTTTTTTTTTCATAAAGCTATCGTTACACAAATACAACAAGGAGACGTTTTTTTCTCGTATTATTATTATTCTTTTTTCAATAATACCATTTCTGCAGGCAACAGTCACACGTACAGAGTCTGAGGATCTTCTATGGAGTCGGACACACACACGAAAAAAAAATAGGATCGAAATGGCGGCCGTTTGGGAATCAAGCAAAAGAAGAGAAGCCTCGAGTCGGAAAGAAACGTCCCGTCAAATTCTCCCAAAGAAGAAAAAAAAAAGCGAGTCAGAAAGGGAGCAGTGACGTGAGCCGTGACGTGAGCAGTGACGTGAGCAGTGACGTGAGCAGTGACATGACCCAAGGTCATTGTCTGGTGGTCGCATTACAGGACCTTTGACACGTTTTGACACTGAAATGCAGAGATATGGGCAGAGTGTGTGGGGAAGCGGGCGTGTCTCTGAGGAGGGGGAGGCGGGGCTAGTCGAGCATGGAGATGAAGGGTGTGTTTTTGTGCAGGTTGGGGTTCTGACTGTGTCGGTTCCGGCTTCGGACCGAGGAGAACATCATGTTGCACCCGGGCACTTTGCACTTGTGCATCTCGCGCAGGTGAACGGTTTTGTAGTGCACTCGCAGCGTCCCTTTGTTGCTGTACATTTTGTGGCAGATGGAGCATAAGATGCCGCCATTAGCGGTCGCCGACGGCGAGGAGGTGGGGTCTGAGGTCACCAGCCCCGCCCCTTCAACTAGCCCAGGCCCCGCTTCCTCTCCCTCGCTAACGTCCAGCTCGTCCAGGAGCACGCCCTCGTCGCTGGCCTCGTCCGAGTCACGTGACGACTGGACGCTGCCGCTGGAGTGGATGCTTGACGCCGTGCTCAGG
>NC_062521.1:32482514-32492514 GCF_022655615.1 Tachysurus fulvidraco | reverse complement strand
ACGGTAGAACATCTTGGACTCAGAAGTCTCTGACTCATTCTCAAAGTCACGCTCATGGTCCTGTTCCTCGGACGTGAAACTGTCCATGCAACGCAGCTCACTGGTGCCTTCCGTCATCTCATCCTGGGAGGGTGACTGATGCCCGCTGCTGCTGTTGTTATTATTGTTGCAGTTTCCATTGATATTATTGTGGAGGTGAGATGCAGGGTGACGATGGTGACAGCTGTCATCATCGTTGTCATCATCTTTATCGTCATAATCCTCCGGTACCTCTCTGTCTTTCTCGATCTTGACAGGCATGCTGGACTTGCGAGGTTTTTTCTTGGGCATAGGATCAATGGTGATGGGATCCGGAGCACCTAAAGTGGTGGAAAGGTGGTGAGACAAAGTTCCTGTCTCAGACATGTGGCTATTGTTGGAACTAGCAGCTAAGATCTGCTGATGTTGGTCCATGATGGAGGTGCTGTTGGTAGTAGTGGGTAAAATCGGACTAGTGGGAAGGGACACTGGAGGGCTCACGATGTCAGCAGGAGAAAGCAAGCTGCGGTAGAAAGGTGGTATGGGTTGTACTGGCTGCACAGACTTCAGGGATGGGAAGACCAGAGGACTCTGAAGGGGGGACTGCATCATCGGATCGAGAGGAGGAGTTGCGAAGCCTAGAGGAGGCCGTCCAGGACTTGTTAGAGTAAATCCACTCTTGGTACTAGAGATGACCGGGGTAGCTGATCCAGAAGTGGAGCGAATGAGGTCCTTATCTCGGTTGTTTCTCAGCATAGGCATGTGAAGGCGAGGGTTGGGATTTGCACTGTGGCGATTGCGGCTACGCAAGGAGCTGAAGACCATGTTGCATCCCTCGATCGTGCAACGGTGCTTGATCTTCAGATGTACAGCATTATAGTGGATCTTCAGAGTGCCTTTGTCATAGAAGGTCTTGCCACAGGCATTGCAGCAGACGCGACCCTTGCGCGACGGAGTACCCATGCGACGCATGCGGTGCATCTTGGAAGAGAAGGAAGAGTGAAGGTTCTTTGACTGCTCATTTTTCACAAAGTGGTGGTCATTTATGGCATTGTTCTGGGGCTGCTGCTGTTGTTGGATCTGCTGCTGCTGCTGCTGTGCTTGCTGTTGTTGGACTTGCTGTGCGGATGGGGTTGTTGTGATAGGTGATGATCCATTAGGTTCCGTCTTGGGCTCGATGGAATTCGGAATGGTCCCTATGGCACCTCGGTTTGGACTCTGGCTGTTTCGGAAAGGTGACAAAGACACTTCTGACTCACTGCTATCTACTGGTTCACTCTGATTGGAAAGGTTTGGCTCTCGGAGCCTCAGAGCCGATTGATCTAAGTTTAGCCCGTTAGGTGGCAGCCCCAACATGGGAGCCGAGACAGGATTGATGTACTGGAAGGGCAGCAGAAAAGCCAAACTGTTGGGGATGTTCTCAAAATGATGGATACTAGAAGGGCTGCTGTTCTCCAAGTGTGTAAGGAGGCCAGGACTGCGAGTGCGGTTGTTGCTTTCAATAAAAGTCCGGATACCAGAGTCAGCCTTTGAAGAGGGCACCGTGACCGCTTGGCCTTCCTTCTCCTGAATCGCCATGAGCTCCACGATGGATTTGGTCTCTCCGAAGCGCAGAAACTGCTGCAGGGTAATGATCTCCTCTTCACGGGACATGATGGTCCAGCGGTCCAGCACCTTGCCTGCAGCATCCTAGAGGCCATATCAAAGAAAGAGAGAGGGAAAAAAGACAAACACACAAAAAAAATTATTGATTCTGCATAATAACAGCAGTCTGAGGAGGAGGAAAAGGGTTGAATATTTGTTAGTGAGAAAAAAATTCCCCTGGAGCAACTGCAAAGACCGATAATGGGGGGGTTTAACTCTGAACCTGCGCAGTAGATCGTCTCCTGCACTAAAAAACAAACCGGACAAACGTAGACCGTTTAAAATGTAAACACTTTTACGGAAGCCATGCTAAAATTTGCTAAACTTATTTGTAAGAATTCTTTTTTTTTGTATGGGGTCCATTCTACCATTCAGACCGTTATAAATCCCAACATAACCATTTCTCTTTGTAAACTTCAGAGCCGCTGTACAAGCAGCTCGGCGCTAAGCAGCGAACACGACTGCAGCGTTACAAGCACGTCGAGGCGAAACAGACGCAGATCCTTAATCGCTCTAAATGAATTTAACGAGACATCGACATATTAGCTGTTAGAGCGATTGTTTTATAACAGTTCATTTTTGACATCCAGCCAAAGAAAAAAAAAGACTTATTATAATTTTTTTATTCCGCTTCATTTGCTGCGTTATTATTTTTGCCTAAAATATTTCTGCTTCTTTTCTTTTCTTTTCTTTCAATTTTTTATTCACTATTTCACACTCTCTCACACACACACACACACACACACACACACACACACACACACACACACACACACACACACACACACACACAGGCAGGTGACATTAAAAATCCCCTGAATGACACCACTGCTGGAATATTTTCACTTCATTTTCACTTATTTCCTGTTTTATAATTTAAAACATGTCTCCTGTTTTGGAGGTGGACCAGAACTGGTGAAAAAAAAATGAAATAAAAAACATCATGTCTCAGACTAAGTGATGTTGAACATAAAAATAAGGAATCTCATGTTTATTTAAGCATGTCTTTGAAGAAGCCTTGGAGGTGACAGCGATCTTGCATTACATTCATTAGCGAGTTTTGAGGATGAGTATTTACCCAGCTTTATGTTAATGGAGTTTAAAGGACGCCTGTCTTGCGTCAGATTAAATATTAATGAAGGGAATACTTTGGTGTCAACTGAAAAAAAAAAAAATACAGTGATAGCGTTTTGCCTTTTGCGTGGGGGAGGAGGAGGAGGAGGAGGAGGAGGGGTGGAGGGGCAACGAGGCGAGCAGCGATGTACTGTAAAGACGGAAAAAAAAAAAATCGTGGACGGATCCCAAACAGGCCTCGGATTTTCTTTCACGGCGCTAGAAGCGTGGGAAAGAAGTTTCCATGTTGAGAAAGCGTTATTGCTCCTGGAGGAGGAATAAGCACCACTTCCAGAGCTTTCTCTCTCTCTATCTCTCTGTCCTTCTCTCTCTCTCTCTCTCTCTCTCTCCCTCCCTTTTTTCTCTCTGTCCTTGGCCGACGTTTTAGGAGGTGGTGTTATTAACCACTGAAAAATAAAACAGTTCGAGTTTTGCACACTTGGCCACTGTCGGACGCTGAGACATGGCAGGGGACGCTGGGAAAAGAATCTTGGCAGCGTCGGATCTCTAGATTTGCGGTCAGGAGTGGAACTGCGATGAGATGCGCTAAATAAATAAATAAATAAATAAATAAATAAATAAATAAATAAATAATACAACCGTTTATGTATGTACGTGTCTATCTATCTATCTATCTATCTATCTATCTATCTATCTATCTATCTATCTATCTATCTATCTATCTATCTATTTATTTATTCGCCCTGTTCGGTGCCCTGAATGCCACAATATCGCATTTAAAATCCCGACCGGTTCTCCAGAGAACGCAAAACAGCAAACTTGCATTTTTTTTTTTTATTCACTAAAGCTTTGAGTTTATATATAACTTTATTTATTTATTTGTCTGAATTTGTTAGCGTTCACTAATAGAATCACGTCATATATTTTTAAGAAGGAAAAAAAAAACAACTCCAGAGCGTTGAAATAAAACCTGGTTTTCTGGGACTCGGACTTCTGGCCCCACTGGAAGTGTTTTAAACTCCTGGTGCATTGAAATGGCTATAAAAGCTACGATGCAATAAGTGTGCTACTGTGATCCCGCTGTGCTGCTACGAGTGGGCGTGCGAGAGGCACAAAGACAAGGAGGGAGAGAGAGAGAGAGAGAGAGAGAGAGAGAGAGAGAGAGAGAGAGAGTTCTCATAAATGATCCAGTTTACTCAGCTAAGGGCCTCCGAGTCTCCCAAAGTCCCAGAGAAAGGTGACATCAAGGGAGCGACGCTCGCTCTGACGACAATTAGACACGACGCGAGAGCGGTCTAGCCGTTCCCGCTAGGAACTATAAATGATAAATGGCAACCGAGGAATTTAAGAGCCATAAAAAAAAAACAACCGAAAAAAATGGGGTCTTTAAGGTGAGCTGGGAATAAATGTTTAAAGAGAGATGGAGAAGTCAGAAGAAAAAAGAGAGGAGAGGGAATAAAGAGAAAAAAAAGGAAGGGGGATTCTTGGGAGACGGCACGTCGACGCTCGCAGTCACAGGGGTGTTTGTGTGTTAAATATACATTAAAAAAACTTTTTACGCTTTCATTCCGTGTGCGAGAGCGAGTTTAGCCCCAAGGTAAGACTTTACATTTCAGCCTCCGCACTATTATTGTATACGGCGCTGCGGCGCTGCCCGCTTACTGCTCTTAAATCTCCATTTCATTTAATATAACGGAAGGAAAAAAAACAGAGGAAAAATATTAAAAAGTGAATTTTTAGGAATGAACATCTTCAGGAGCTTAGAAATAAGCAGAGAATTCATTTCTAATGCTTTATCTGTTACAGACCCTGTGTTCTGTCTCTCTCACACACACACACACACACACACACACACATACACACACACACATACTGTACAAAGTAAGGACGCCCCAAAAAAGGACGCACAGCGATAAAGAATGACAACATCGCCACTAGCGCTAATTCGCTGTATTTGCTTTACAGTGTAAATAGGCTGTGAGGAGCTATTACTGTGTGTGTGTGTGTGTGTGGGTGTGTGTGTGTGTGTGTGTGTGTGTGTGTGTTTCCACAGCTGGGAAGCAGCTCTAAGCAGGCTGATCCTAATCAGAGATCACACACTCGTTCATCACTGCGACTCTGCTGCTATCAGCACTCGGTCTGCTATTACGCACTGAGCGAAAAGATTAAACACATACAAACACACACACACACGCAGACACACACACACACACACACACACACACACACGCTGACACACACACACGCAGGCCGGGTTAAAACTGCAGAAGGCTCAAGACAGAAGGATGGTGTGTCTTCAGCGCTGCCTTGTTTCTTTTTTCAGTAAAAAGGTCAGATGCTAGCATGTAAAATGCTACAGAAGCTAGGTTTCTGATGCTAATTCTGTGATAAAGAAAAAAAGTTTTACAAATGTTTAAACGTCTCAGAGATGATCAGATTATTTTAAGTTGAGAAGACAAAGATGAAGAAACGAAGGATACAAAGGAAAAGATCGAAGAAGAAAGAGTAAACTGCTAACTAGCTGCATTGCTACATTAATAGCTTAGCCACATTAGCATGTCGGGAAGATCCTTTCCAGCTTGTTACTTTTAAATTACACGAGTACAATCTGAGCTGACTTAAAATAATATAAAGATTGTGAATCGTATCCGAGGTAAAAAGACGAAGCTCAGACTAACGAGATGGACTAAAAAGGCAGAAACAAACAGTCTGATGCTAACTGCTGCCTCTCTCACGTTACTAGCCACATTATTAGCATAATGTAAAATAACAGAACATTTCATACAATAATATTTGTGTGACTTAAATTAGGTTCATGATGAGAGTAAGAACACTGTGAAGACCTTTAAAATTCAGCTTACGCTAACGGCATGACGCTAGCAACTGGCTTACCGTCATTATTAGCATGTTAAGTTAAGTAAAAGGGGAAGGTGGTGGAGATTTGGAGGAGAAGATGGAGGATTTTTGGAGGAGAAGGAGGAGGAGGAGATTTAGAGAAGATGATGGAAGAAAAGTTTTTAGAGGAGAAGATGGAGGAGGTTTTAAAGAGTAGGTGGAGAAAATGGTGGAGAAGGAGATGGAGTGTGTGGAGGTGTGTTTCTATCAGGGTTGTTTAGAATGAGATAAAGTGAGATTTAAATGACAGTTGGAGTTGTGTAAACACACAACCGGTGATGGAGTTAAACACTCCGCGCTGTTTCTCGGAAAGCCGCGTCCACACACAGGAAAGGAATGTCCTCGTTTTAATTCGGACTTATTTACGTGGCATTTCGAGTCGGTGACCGTGGCGTACTTTTTAAACAAACTCGACACGCCAAGCATCACTTAGGAGCTTATCGCATGTTCCTTCTCAAGCCGAGAGAACCGGCAATGGGTTTTTGGCTGCAACATTCTGGTCTGAGGCTCTGAGGGTGTCCAGCTGTCATGACACAGGTCACACACACACACACACACACACACACACACACACACACACACACACACACACACACACACACACACACATCCGCTTCTCCAGATCTCTGAGACTCGCAGAAACTCGAGCTCGCGTGAGCAAACGCACCACGCAATCAAGGCCGACTGCAGTTTCTCGCTCACTGGAGAACCATCATGTGCTTTTGGTTACGTCTGAGGAACTTCTCAATATCGCGACTTCCCTCCATTTTAAATGTTTCATCTGGAACGGAACCAAACACCAAACTCGACCCCGTCGCGTATATTAGATTTCTACACCGCAACACCAGTGCCAAAACTTTTATCATCGTTTACAGTGTGTTCATGATTTCATATCTGTGTTTCTCTCGGATCGACTTTCGCTCTTAGAAGAACGCTCCTTCAAGCAATTCATAATGTGCTGAGGTCCAAACATGACTGGGTTTTTCCTCAGGTACGAGAACGCTGTCCTTCTGTCTGATCAGGTACAAAGATCAGATGAAAAATGAGGATGGGAGAAAATACGAACCATATCATTTATGAACCATAAAATGAGATAATAAAAGAACATATAAAACGAGATAATAAGATGAAGTAAGCTTAATAAAATAAGATTGATAATATACTGACATGATCATATCACACAAGATAATATTAAGTGAGTAGGTGAGATAATATGAGATAAGGTTATAATAATAATAATAATAATAATAATAATAATAATAATGAGATAACACTATATTATATATACAAGGGAGGGTTTTAAGTAAACTGAGATAAAATGATAAAATGGGAGAGAGATGAGAGAAGGTAATATAACAATAAGATGAGATAAAATGAGATAAGATGATAAGTTAATGCAAGATGATAAGAGTGTAAAATTCAAATCATATAAAATGAGCTAAGATAGGTTAGCGTTTACAAAATGAGATACAATGAAGTTAGAAGATGAATTGAGAGGATATGAAAGGACATACGATTAGAGAAGATGAGATAAAAGGATGCAACAAAGTGAGAAGATACAATAAGATGAGGTGCGAGAAAATAAAATGAGATAATAAGAGAAGATAAAGTGAGATGAGATGAAAATGAGATAATCCCTTAAGCCCTCGGCTGTCTCATGTCTCGGTTTCAACGGATGTCACTTTGGATAAAAGATTAAAACAAGTGAAGGTGAAGACGAGACGCTTTATATAATCGTCTCTCGGAGGTGATGAATGAAAGAACGAAAAACTTCCAGAACCGACTCGAGTGGAAGAAATTAAATAATAAATGTCTGCGCTCGCTGTCCAGCTCCAGAACTTCATTTTCCTGCTTTTTATTCAGAACACATGCTCCAGACATCTGGGTGACTCTGTAACCTGCCGTTAGAAGCTTTGTTTAGAGGAACTCGTCTCACAATTAGCTTAATGTGCTTTTCTTTTTTATATGACCCCCTTCCCCCCTCCTGCCCCTGCCCCCTCCCCTCACCGCCGCCTCTCAGTTTCCCTTAGAAACCTCATTACTGCCCCCCCACGCGTCCCCTGGCGCTAAGACGGATTAGCTTGTCACTGCAGTCCCGTACAGGACGTCTCTGAATCGCTGTCTGTGAGGTTAATGACAATTATCCAATAATTACACTGCTGTAAGTCGTCAGCATCCATGCTATCTATTCCTGTGTGTGTGTGTGTGTGTGTGTGTGTGTGTGTGTGTGCCACTGTGTCACCCTGAAATGGAGCCGGTGACGGGGGTATTTATCTCTCGACGGCCCCCGTAATGGCACCGTGGGCTTGTAAACGATCAGCAAGGGGAGCTTCAGCGGAGGAGAGCGATGATCCAGCTTTGTGTCAGCAAGAACAAAGACGACAATTATACAATTAGCGTGACGGCGTATTAGCATCGCCAGGGTTACGCGCTTATGATCAAGTCATTAAGGGGAAAATATACATCACAGTGAAGGTGTTGTTATTTACACTGTCGTGTGTGTTCATTAGGGGGTTGTGCAGCACGGAGACTTGATTTACACACTGAATCAAGTGAAATAACATCCGTGTTATACAGAGTAGCTTTAATATATATATAAAGGGGGCGGAGTCAATGCAAATCAGCGAGTCTGTTGGTCAAAAATGACACGAAGTTACGCCTTATTGAAATAATGAGAATGTTTTTTTAAAATGCTAATTAACTGTTGAGTTCTGGACTCTGATTGGTGGTCTGATGACGATTCTCTGACTGTTTTCTGGTAGAAGAAATGTACTATTTATGGGAGGAGCCTAAAGTGTCAGCACCATAAACGGACAAAAAGTAAAAGCGAAACTAAACAAATCCGATACTATAACTAGCATGTGATGCGTGAGAGCGTTAGCTTTGTAAACACCGCGTTGTTGACGCCACGTCAGCTGGAATTTCTGTCTGTCTGAGTTCAAGATCAAGAACAATTAACATATGCAAATATATCATTTAAATATGACATCATTCCTGCAGTTCTCTAAGTGTACGACTTCACACTGTCTCCAGGAATAAGTGTGTGTTTTTGTATCGTTGTGTACTGTTCTGTGTTATTGTGTACTTTGTAGTGTTCTATTTTATTGTGTCTTATTGTGTATTGTTGTGTTATTGTATGTCATTGTGTATTGTTATATGTCATGGTGTATTATTGTATGTTATGTATTGTGCATTATTGTGTATTGTTGTGTGTTATTGTGTATTGTTGTGTGTTAATGTATATTGTTGTGTGTTAATGTATATTGTTGTGTGTTACTGTGTAGTGTGGTGTGTTATTGTGTATTGTCGTGTGTTATTGTGTATTTTTGTGTGTTATTGTGTAGTGTGGTGTGTTAGTGTATTGTTGTGTGTTATTTTGTGTTGTGGTGTGTTTTTGTGTATTGTTGTGTTTTATTGTGTATTTTTGTGTGTTATTGTGTAGTGTGGTGTGTTATTGTGTATTGTTGTGAGTTATTGTGTATTGTCATCTTTTATTGTGTATTGTTGTGTGTTATTGTGTATTGTCATCTTTTATTGTGTATAGTTGTGGGTTATTATGTGTTATTGTGTAGTGTGCTGTTTTTGTGTATTGTTGTGTGTTAATGTATATTGTTGTGTGTTATTGTGTATTGTTGTGTGTTATTGTGTATTGTCATCTTTTATTGTGTATTGTTGTGTGTTATTGTGTAGTGTGCTGTTTTTGTGTATTGTTGTGTGTTATTGTGTATTGTTGTGTGTTATTGTGTATTGTCATCTTTTATTGTGTATTGTTGTGTGTTATTGTGTGTTATTGTGTAGTGTGCTGTTTTTGTGTATTGTTGTGTGTTAATGTATATTGTTGTGTGTTATTGTGTATTGTTGTGTGTTTTTGTGTATTGTTGTGTGTTATTGTGTAGTGTGCTGTTTTTGTGTATTGTTGTGTGTTATTGTGTATTGTTGTGTGTTATTGTGTATTGTGGTGTGTTTTTGTGTATTGTTGTTTATTGTTTCATGTTGTCGTGTGTTATTGTTTATTTATGCATGTTATTGCGTATAGTTGTGTGTTATTGCGTATAGTTGTGTGTTATTGCGTATAGTTGTGTGTTATTGCGTATAGTTGTGTGTTATTGTGTATAGTTGTGTAGCTGTGTCCACCCCAGGCCTGTGCTGCGCTCTGATCATGGCCTCCTCTCGGTTCCCCGTGGACCTTCAGCTCGTCTCCGTATTGATCCGCGGATCTTTCCCTCCATCCTGGACCCCAACTCAGACCCCAGTATCAGTGTATTCACTACTTCAAGGCGGGTTAAACAGGAGTCCCCCTGTGATCTGAGCCCCGCTCCAACCCTCCACTTCCTCAGTAGTCTCCCTTCTCTTTTTTTTATGTTTGCCA
>NC_062521.1:32475014-32477514 GCF_022655615.1 Tachysurus fulvidraco | reverse complement strand
CTAAACACGACACATTTTCACTATTTTACAGGTGCACAACTATTGCTACGACTGTGGCTAATAAACACTTAGCTAACACACACACACACACACGCACACACACACACACACACACACACACACACACACACACGGCTTGCCGCTCTCACCAATGAGTTCTTCCGAGACACAGCATGTGTAAAAGTGCGTGTGAGGGACAGAGAGAGAGAGAGAGAGAGAGAGAGAGAGAGAGAGAGAGAGAGACAGTGAGTGTGTGTGTGTGTGTGTTTGTGTGAGCGAGAGAGAGAAAGAGTGTGTGTGTCTGTGTGTGAGAGTGTGTGTGTTTGTGTGTGTGTCTGTGTGTGTGTTAGCTAAGAGAGAGAGAGAGAGATAGACGGAGAGAGAGAGAAAGAGACAGAGAGAGACAGAGAGAGAGAGAGAGACAGAGAGAGAGAGAGAGAGAGACAGAGAGAGACAGAGAGAGTGTGAGAGAGAGACAGAGACAGAGAGAGACAGAGAGAGAGAGAGAGAGACGAAGAGAGAGGGAGAGACAGAGAGAGTGTGAGAGAGAGAGAGACAGAGAGAGAGAGACAGAGACAGAGAGAGACAGAGAGAGAGAGAGACAGAGAGAGAGAGAGAGAGAGACAGAGAGAGTGTGAGAGAGAGACAGAGACAGAGAGAGACAGAGAGAGAGAGAGACGAAGAGAGAGGGAGAGACAGAGAGAGTGTGAGAGAGAGAGACAGAGAGAGAGAGACAGAGACAGAGAGAGAGAGAGAGAGAGAGAGAGAGAGAGAGAGAGAGAGAGAGAGAGAGAGAGAGATGTTAATTGAACTCAGCAGGAACTGAATAATGCTTGGATAGCTTTAATTAAAACTCTTTAATGGACGACTTTTTGTCGTTTCTCTTGAAACAAAAGGAAGAGAAGAAAGAAAAGGAAGTGGATTACATGGTGAGGGACGAAGTACAGAGGGATGAGGGACGACTGGAACATGGGAACAGATTGGAACACAGCCCACAGTCTATATACTGTATGGATTAGAACACAGCCCACAGTCTATATACTGTATGGATTAGAACACAGCCCACAGTCTATATACTGTATGGATTAGAACACAGCCCACAGTCTATATACTGTATGGATTAGAACACAGCCCACAGTCTATATACTGTATGGATTAGAACACAGCCCACAGTCTATATACTGTATGGATTAGAACACAGCCCACAGTCTATATACTGTATGGATTAGAACACAGCCCACAGTCTATATACTGTATGGATTAGAACACAGCCCACAGTCTATATACTGTATGGATTAGAACACAGCCCACAGTCTATATACTGTATGGATTAGAACACAGCCCTCACGGAGATGTTTCTTACAGTATACCAGTCTATAATGTACTGGTCACCTGCCATGCGTCCACTTCCTGTTCTCCCAGGGGCTCATGGGAAAAGGAGTGAGGAGGCAACAGGAGGACGACGAAAGTCATGCTAGTGTCCTGAGGGGCAACGGAATAGTGCACACTTCACTTAAGGAGCTCTGTCTCTCTCTTTGTCTGTCTCTGTCTCTCTCTGTCTGTCTCTCTCTCTGTCTGTCTCTCTCTTTGTCTGTCTCTGTCTCTCTCTGTCTGTCTCTCTCTGTGTCTCTCTCTGTCTCTCTCTCTCTCTGTCTTTCTCTCTGTGTCTCTCTCTCATCCCCACAAGCTCATCACTTTTTTAAAGGCTAATCTGAAAGAGAATATCTGAGCAGCACACACACACACACACACACACACACACACACACACACACACACACACACACACACACAGGACGATTAAACAGAACTCACATTAAATAAATAGGTGTAACAGGAATAAAAGCCTGAAAGCGACTAATTAACCTCACACTGATCACATCACTAATTAGACACACACACACACACACACACACACACACACACACACACACACACACACACACACACACACAGTGATTCTGACAGATGTGTACAAACACAGAGCTTTCTGTTTTGCTCTGATTTCTCCCTTTTATTTTCTCTCTGTCAGTTTTCTTCTCATCTGCTCCTCTGTTCCTGTCTTTCTAACACTGAGACAGAGAGAGAGACAGGAAGTGAGACAGAAAATGAGACCTTGAGTGAGAGAGTGAGACAGAGAGTGAGACAGAAAGATAGACAGGAAGTGGGAAATGAGACAGTGAGTTAAACAGAGAGTGAGACAGAGAGTAAGACAGGAAGTGAGACAGTGAGTGAGAGAGGGTGAGACAGTGAGTGAGACAGGAAGAGAGACAATGAGTGAGACAGAGAGTATGACAGAGAGTGAGACAGAGAGTAAGACAGAGAGTAAGACAGAGAGTAGGACAGAGAGTGAGACAGAGAGTAGGACAGAGAGTGAGACAGGAAGAGAGACAATGAGTGAGACAGAGAGTAGGACAGAGAGTGGGACAGAGAGTAAGACAGAGAGTAAGACAGAGAGTAAGACAGAGTAGGACAGAGAGTGAGACAGAGAGTAGGACAGA